>NW_028257769.1:0-46478 GCF_054643075.1 Acanthaster planci | reverse complement strand
ATGAGTGTTTCAAACACTGTTGACATTCAAGATGCCCCATTTGGCTTTCAGGAGTGCCGCCAGCCGTTCAATGACGGCAGCTTCTTTGAACACGACGGCATGCCCTACTGCGAGATGCACTACCACGCCCGACGGGGCTCGCTGTGCTACGGCTGCCAAAAGCCCATCACCGGCCGCTGCATCACCGCCATGCACAGGAAGTTCCACCCGGAGCACTTCATCTGCGCCTTCTGCCTCAAGCAGTTGAATAAGGGCACGTTCAAGGAGCAGAACGACAAGCCGTACTGCCACACCTGCTTCGTCAAACTCTTCAACTGAAGGGGGGAAGCAGATGCGGGAGGCAGGCTTGAAAACTTTTTTTTTTTTTAATGAAAGGTGGGTGGTTGCCCACGCAAGATCTCCTCGTTGGAGAACATGAGAAAAGTTGGGCACATGATTCCAGGTGCGTAGTCTGGGGACGTGTACTGTTATTGGGTAACCAAACCCTGGCTGCATCATGATGTCAGCCGTGAGGTTTGTGGCTCCCAGCTTTTGAATTGTGGCAATTAACAAAAAAAAAAGGAAAAAAAAAATAGGCACTGGGGATAATAAAAAAAGGAAAAAAGTCCACTTTTTTCTCTAGAAATCCAAAACTTTCCCCACAGGGTGTACTTGATAGTTAAATATGGATAGGAACAGACTTCCACGAATTCATTGTACCAAGGGTATTGCTGCAAGAATGTAATCGCGTGTTACATGTTCCCACAAGTTTTTTTTTTTTTAAATTAGCACAGCACTTGCATGTACCACTTGCACAAAAATGTGCTTCACTTCCACGGCAAATGTGATCCCCTCCACACCGATACACTGTACTTTGTGAGACATTCTCTGGAAGAGTTTGTGTTGTGGTGCTAAACTCATTCTTAACTCAGCACATAATTTCACCAAATGTTGTAAGCCTTTTTTTCTTTTCACCAAAGTACAAAGCAGTGGATTTTAAAAATGTATGTGTGTGTGTGTGCGAAAGTATCCGAAAGGTTGTCGGTTGTTTACATTTTGGCCCAACTCCCTGGGACTTATTTTCATAAATCCTTCAGTGTCTACCACTGTTGATGATAAAATCTTTGTACTTGCACATTAGGGCCTGTTCTGGAAAGTCTTTAATCAAAATACACGTACAAAACAACTTTAAATGTGTGGAATTCTGGTTAGTTGGGAAAAATGCCCCCTCCCGCATTATTGGGAGTTCATCTCAACCCCTAATCTCCACCAAATCCTCAAACTATGTCATGAAAAAGAATTTCTGTCCAGTGGTTGAAAAGGATGTAAGAAGTACTGAATGTGCTCGGTGTAGCTTCTGTATAGAAATCCTTTGGGGTTTTTGACTGCCATTGGAAAGGGAGTTCATCTCAACCCCAGAATCTCCATCAAATCCTCAAATTATGTCATGAAAAAGAATTTCTGTCCAGTGGTTGAAAAGGATGTAAGAAGTACTAACTGTGTTCGGTGTAGCTTCTGTATAGAAATCCTTTGGGTTTTTGACTGCCATTGGAAAAGTGTTGCAACCAAAACTTTTTCTCTTTCTAGAGAAACGGAGAGACTTCTCTTTGTTTAAAGCCCCATTAAATTATATGAGAGTAGTTTTCAGTAACAAGGCTGGATCAAAATTTCATTGAATTTTTTTAGAAAATTCTTTTTTTTCATGAAATTGCTGGGGAAAATTGTAGGACTCTCCAAAACAAGAATTAACAGTTTCCAAGCATCCAACGCGTCATTGATATTGTACAGAAAATTTAAATTCTAACGTACAAGTTTTTATGTGCAACATAAGGCATTAAGTCCTTCAAGTCATCAAAGTGTACTCACACTGTTTACTAACATTTTTGTTTCACTCGCTCTACTAATGATACTTTGTTTAGACCTAATCATGCAATGATTTGTATTAATCAGTTTAATTAACTATGAAAATTCTTAGCCCATTTCAAAAATATTTTTGTATAATTATGTAAAGTATACATTGTATTTAAATGTTCTGTTGATTGCAAAAGTGCCTTTCAAATTTTCTCTTAAATTGTGCACTTGAGGCTATGTGTTTGTCGTATCTTGTGGGAGGAAGTGCTTTAACCATTGAATAGTCTGTTGCTGTAGTTACGAGCACTCAGCGAGAGCCAATGAGAGTACCGCATTAGGGCTGCTGCGGTGTAGTTGGCAAAATATTTTGCCATATATATGACATGGCTGCACTGAAGTACATGTACATTTAGGCAAATAGCAATACATGTACATGTACCTTCAGAACAAGTGACAGTAACATACTCGGTGAATTAATACATGAGGGGTTCTTGTTTTTTTTCCTTTTTTTACAATTTAATGTGACTATTCAGAGAGAACTTTGAAAGGGGAAAAATTTCAAATTTCTTGTTTTTTTTTAAATTCTCATCTCGATGTGGAGTAACACAGTGAAATGCCTTTTGAGTAATTTGTCATAACATGCGTTATTTTGTGTGGAAAATGTGCATATCCTTTTGCTTTATGCATATGCTTTTTATGTTTAATGCTGGTGTTGTGTCCTTTTTAAAAGGCATACATTCATGTACATGTATGTTACGGATAAAGCATTCACATTGTTCCTGTACCACATACGACAAAACACCTACTTATGGTGTACCTTAATGGCCACATTTTGGCACGTTCCCCAGTGATAATACATTTGGCCATTTAACGTATTTTTACATGTTAATCAGCATGCAGGCTATAACTCGAAGGTAGACGATATTTTTCCAGTTCTTTTTTTGGCTGTTGAGGAAGATAGATTACACTTACACTTAAAAAAGGCTGCTCGCTGAGGCATCTGCATCGGAAATGTCCAAGAAGTGGCCCAAATCATTTAATGCCATCAGGAAAAGACATTTTGCCCTCAGAAGTTGCCATCCTCTCAACAGGCATGCAGCTTTTCCTCGGCTCAGCTGATTTCCTCATTTTTCACTTCACATTCATGCCATTGAAACTTCAAAAGACACTGCACATAGTCTTGTGAAGATAAGAATATCCTCGTTTCTGTCAAAGTCCAAGTTGCATGCCTGTCTTGAGGCCTGCTGATCGCGTCAGTCAGCAGAAAATCTTGTGCTTTGCAGCGCCCTTGAAATGTTGCCTGGGTATTAAACGAAAAGATTTTCACCCTAAACACAAATAGAACAAGCCGTTCTGTATGTTGCGTATTTTGCTTGTGGTTTGTTGTTGCAGAGATATATGTGGTCATGTGTGTTTTTATCTTTATACTAACTGCACCGAAAAGTACTTTGCGGCATTGAATGTCTGCCGGCAAATTTTTCTGGTTGTAAATAAAAATAAATCTGATTTTAAGGTGCTGCTCTGTATTACAATTGTACAAGTATAGGGTTATTTTGTGGAAAATTACATTTCCATGGGATTTGAATGACTGGGAAAGGTATAGATAGCATAGAGTCCGAGTAGCAATTATTTGGATAATACTGAAAATTATCCTCAAGCCACTAGCCGGCCACTTCCATAGTTATAGCCAAGTGAATTGGACGCCCCCCCTCCCTGTAACAGTCTTGTGAAATACATCACAGGATTGACGGCTTTTCTTTCCGTGCGCAGTTGTAAAACGGAGAAACAGTCTGTGAACCAACACTAAGCAGTTGAGATTATATGAGTAGTTACAATGTAGGCTGACATTAAGGTGGTAGGCAGCCGTGTTACTCAGGCAGAGTCACATAAACAAGTGGGGTAGCACTTGTAAAACGTTACCAGAGTAAACAGTTTTGACACAACTTTTGTAACCAGACTACTTCATCAGATGCTGCGAAGGGAACATATTCATGAAACCACAGACATTGGTTGGTAACCCACTACAAGTGTTATACCTTACCGCATTCTTCCATTCTTGGTACTCTGCTACATGAATATTCATTTGACATTCACTACACTGTGGTTTTCAAACTGTATTTTTACAGGTTGGTATGTCAGGACTTCCAAATTTTATCAAAATGTCTGGCTGACTCACTTCTCTAGAATGGTAGTTATTCCCGAATTTCTAGTGACGAGCTTCATTGGAAGACGGATTGGTGTAAGAACATTCGTACAACACTGTGATCAACGTTTACCAATTTCAAAAACTTGTTCGTCTGCACCGTAGCACTTGATATTTTTGCTTCACATGATTCTAGGAGTATTGTAACAATGTAAGGTTTAATATCCTGAATAAGATTTTGAGATGAAAACTACAGAATGTGTTATACCATTGTCTATCTCGATGTCGGCTTCTAACACAGCTTAAACCACTGCTGTTTTTATTTCTCTTCAAAAGACATTGGGCAGTCGGGAGATAATCAAAGTTGGACCGGAGTAGTTTTAAAATGCAAGGTTAACCCTTGCAACTTTCAGTCCTTTGGCGAAAACTCCTCCCCACGTGGAGTGGGTCGGGTCTCTAGTGATACTTACCTCTGCCCAGCCTATATATGCAAATTTCCCATGTGCCTATTACAATTCGCTGAAAAGACTTGATTATGCATACTGCCCCTTGACCCTCCACAATGCACTGCGGTCCCGCCGCCATGTTCATCCTTCTTTTCGAAGCGGTAAAAACAACCGGAGCCAAAGTGGGGAAGGATGGGCAGGAGCGGCTGGGCAGGGGAAGTATCACAAGGAGACCCAACCCACACTTAATGGGGGGGAGGAGTCTCCTGCGTTCACATACCCCTACCCTGCCTACACATGCAGAGTCAATTCACAAACGTGAAAGGTTACGGAACTCAAAACTCTGAAAATGCCATAAAGACACATCTGTAAACTATAGGCACTGAGAAAAGAAGGACGAACATGGCGGTGGGATCGCAGTGCATTGTGGAGGGTCAAGGGGCAGTATCCATAATCAAGTCTTTTCAGCGAATTGTAGGCATATGTAGGCCGGGCTGGGGTATGTGAATGCAGGAGACTCCACATGTTCTAACACAGCTTTTAAGTGAAAGGGTTGCCTTAACTGTACGAAAACAAAGGAATGCCCATACTATGTAAGTAACGTAAACATCATCTGGCTTACGTATCGGTAAGTGACAATGAAGTTGTCTTCTTTCATTATACTCCCTGCATTGTAAAGTGCTGTATGGTTTTCTAGATTTAGCAGTAATTGTAAATATAATCTGAAACCAACGGGTGCGAGGGTGAATCCAGGGGTGGGGGGCATTGGGGCTTCGTTTCCCGTCCAAAAGGGAAATACAATGACTGAAAGGAATTCGATAGGGGCTTAATTTCAGTTCTCTTCCTTCCAGAAGTATGTTGAAAGCCCCAAAATGTAGCAAAATGTGTAAATGAACCTACAAGTTTCAAAAAGTTGTCCAGCCCCCCCCCCAAAAAAAGAAATAGTTCTAGATCTGCCCTTCAGTTGAAACCTTCACTCATAACCTTTTGATTTAAATAAAAAAGTAAAAGGTCAACTTGACTTGACATTTTTGGTAATTTTTTCCTGTGTTTAGATTTGGGCAGACCTCCGTGCCCCTGCCATAGCTGCCTACGTTGAGGCTGACTAACTTATCCTGCACCATGGTGCGACTGGACTGACCAGCAATGATATCTGCAATGTTGAAGACGCAGGCCTTACATCGTGAATGGCAGCAGGTTAGAGTGGCATGTGATTTATGTCGGCTTTTAACCAGTTAACAATAGAAACATCACAGAAAAGGATCAACAATTTGGGGAAGACCCTACATTTGAAGGTACAGTCCATCATTGGTCCGATCCTTTGTGGATTATGTTCCTTTGAGGGAAGAAATTTACTCAAAAATCTAAAGGGTGCCTTAGATCAAACCTGAAGTTTCAGCTCAGTGAAAAGAGTGTATCTACCAAGAAAGACAACATTCTAGGATCACGGTTTGCTGAGTGACGTGTTAGATTGCACCTGCATTCAACGGCCCGGACACATTCTTACATCCAATCAAGTGAAGCTGTAAGATGTCATGCACTGAACCAACGAATTATACATTGAGTAACGCATGTGTCATGTCACAATGCTTGGATATGCTTCTTTGGAAACAACCTTCTTTCATTATTTCTTCATAATGACAGCTTGCTAGAACGACTGATTTCACAGGGAGTTCATAGTCCCTTGACCATCTTTAACCAAGTATGCTTTTCAACAGTAATTTTGTCAGTTAATTTTCGGATAACTGCAAATGATGGACTGTTCCTTTATTACTTAGAATCCAACAGAAATTTATTGAGTCAGATTGAGGAAGTGTTTCCTCCTTGACGTATTGATAAAGATGTGGCCATTTCAATACAGAAGGACAGAGATTCTATTGGTGAACTTAGACCTATCCAAATTGAGCAGAAGCACCCCCTCATTGGCTGAAAAGAGCCATGTTGGTAGGAAGTGCTCATTTTGTTGGTAGCAATGCAATTGTTACGTGCATTTCATATTTGTTTGTAAACCAGCAAAGTGCAGTTTCCACCTAAGGAGCCTGCTTTGCAAGGAAAACTGCGCCCTCTTGGACCTGCTCGGGCCTCATACCCATCCATAAAAGAGGATTTTTTTCCATAAACGTCTGTTTCTGCGATACCTGAGCTAATTCTTTTGTGATTGATTCCTTCCCCAGACCTCGTATGAAAGCTATGCACATGCCCTAGGAGAAACCAGACTATGGTGCTGATGAAAAGAGTGCCCTCGCCTCCTTCACCAAGGAAAGAAACAAGATGGAGCGGAGGGCGAGATCCTACAGGACTTCCCCTGAGATGATTCGTGTAAAGGAGAGGAAGTCCTCGCCTCTGTCGCTGAGGAAAAGTTTCCACGTCAGGATATCAAGCAGTGGTTCACACAGGCAAGGAAAAGACTGCAGTTCCTTGCTTCTGCCTCGCAGTGAAGTAAATCTGTGCTGGGGACCAGGGGAGAATATGCTTGGCATCAAAGGACACTAGGGGGCGCTATTCATGATGTACAATGTACACCACAGACACATATAAATGCACAGACCATCAGTCTCGCATGTATATCTGTGATTTTAAAAAGTATGGGCAAACAATTGGCAAAACGATGGAAGGTAGCGTGTTTAGTGCACATGCGTTACTCACAATGCACGTATAGTGCCTTTATTTGTGTACATATGTGACCCACCTTGCCAAAAAGGGTATTAAGGGACACTGTGCTTTTTCACACTAAGGGAGTTTGTATGTGGAAAGGGTGATTTTTTACTTCTTGGTTTCTTGGCGTCTATTACATCAATACTTTCACAATTCATACCAGAAACCTAACTGTTGCTGTGGGCATTAAAAGACTTCCTTCTTGGCTGATTTCTTTTTCCACTTCCTGAAAGCAATTCTGTTAACGTGTATGACATGATTATGCAAAAACCACTATATCTACAGATAACAAAATGCCACAGGGGTCAAGCCTACACCAAATTAAAACCTATAATGTGACCAATTCAAATGTGTCTGTAATTTATTTTGGAAAAATGTCCCCTTATACCCATTTTTGTGGAGCTGGTCACATATGTGCTTCCAAAGTACTTTAACTTTGTTGCTCTAAGTTGGCACTGTTATCTCTGCTTTTTAAGTGTTGCAATTGCATTGTTTTGACTGTACATACATGTAGGCCACATTTATTAGGATTTTTTGCAATCAAAAAATGGCTTCAGACAATTTTCCATTGGCTGGAATTCTTCAACTGTGTGTAAGTTCCCTGTACGTATAGTTTTGATTTTAGTCGGGCACCACACTGATCACCAAACATCAGTTAGTTTGGAATGTGATCTGGCGGTATGTGCGTTCATATATCTGTGGTGTGTACACTTGTAAATCTGTGTTAGGGATTGAGCAATATGAATCATGGACTCAAGGTTGGGGAGTTCATGGATGCTATGGAACACTAGGGGGCGCTGTTCATGATATGATCAATGTACACCCTGCAGCCATTAAACTTACATCAAAACTGAATGTTATCTGCCATTTGAGTACTACTGAATACATTTTGACTGTTGGGGAGTTTGAAACATACATCTACCTCAGAATCTGCATTTTTGTCACTGCCAAAAAATTCTAAGTAGGAGATGATCCAATCATCAGCCCCTCCCCTGATCAAAAAGTGCCAGGGGGCGGGGCACATAATTCGGACCCTGTTAATAGGAACATTGTAAATACCACATTCTGTTTGTTTGAGGTCCTAATCTCTTTGTTCTTCATTGTTTTTCATTCCTGATAATGCAAGGCTCCTGTTATAACAAGTTAACCTGCTAACTCTGAAAGACCTCTTACAAGTGACGTTTGACTGCATTCCCCCCCCCCCCAGATTTACGCCCCTGCCACCATATGATAGTGTCTATGTGCATATGTATATTAGTGGGAAAGAGTTCCATGGACATGGACATCACTTGACACCCGCTATACTGGGCCAGGAAATTCTAAGCAGTAAATGCTTCAATATTTTCCCTGCTAAATTTGAATTTTTAGGACTGTATTGCTTCCTGGTGGCTGACTTATATTTCCACTGAGGGCAGAAATGAGCAATGTCAGTGTATGGAACTCTTCCCATAATACTTTCATCCAAATTCATGACTGAAAAGGATATTTTCCTATTTAAAGTAAATACTTAGTCAGATTACGTTTCAACAACCATTCCAAATAATTTGATCATGATACATTTATTCTGATTTTTCTATTGCATATTTCTTGCTTGGAATTCACTTTTTGGGAGTCAGATTTGCATAGCAGCTCTTTCCTTATCTTCCACCTCAGCAGCCCGGGTTTGAGTCCAAGGCTCACAACCTCTAAAAACTGAAGATTTATTTTCCTCTTCATTGCCACTCATAATCATCCTGTAATAAGCACTGAATGTGCATGAAATGAATACATGTATCAATTAATAATAAACTATTAATGGCAGCCATGTACATGTACAAGTAAACTCTATGGGATGATCTTCAATGGGTCATTATCAACTACGGTCCATGTGACAATACGCATTACAATTTTTTGGATGTGAAATGGGGATCGTGTTACGACGTGGGAAGAAAACCCCAAATAAATATTCAAGAAATCAAGTAGGGACTGAAAACCCGGACAAGATTTGATTCTGAGTTGCTGAGGTGGAAGGTGAGGAAAATTATCGCCGTGCCAACTTGACTCCCCCCAAAAAATAAACACATAACGGTATCACAATGCTACACTTCAAAAACTGTGTCAGTGCTAAAAGGTCCTTACTGAAATTCCATTAAAAGGTCCTTATTGAAAAATACTTTTTTTAACATGAAATTGGGCAAGAATATTTGTTGAAATTAAATATATTGGCCCCAGAAAACTAGTTTAATAAATAAAAGTGAAATAAATGTTGTCTGTTTCAATACAACATTCCCTTCATGCTCAAAGTAAGACCGAGAAAGTATTTTCCAAAATTTTATTTTTGCTGTAATGACCTTTTAGCACTGGTCCAATGAATTTGTACGATTTGGGAAGACTGCAGTCTAGGGCACTAGAAATTTTACAACTATGTTGCCTGCTTTTAAAAAGTGACCAATTTATTGCACATTTCACATCTCCCCTTTTCTCGTTCAGACAAAATACCAGTTCTGTACCCATGAACACTGTCTAGCTCACTCAGTGACCATTCCAAACCTCATTGTAACAAGTTTTTTGTCATCCCATGGAAAAGGTTCTACATGCCTTTGAATTTTCCTAATGGAAGTCCTTTCATTATTAGCCTTTCCTATTTTCATTTTCACCAAAATTCTGAATCAGAAATTTGTTTGGTTTATAAATATTAGCTTGCTGTGAAAATATGCCTTTTCCAGGTATATTTATCAAACTTTACTTTACTATGTATCAGAACCATTTCAATTATACTTGTGTTTTTTATGAAATAAATGTTTAAACTTACAGAACTGTTTTAATTCTGTTTGTGAAAATGTAGTACTTTGCCACTTGGCCCATTCTCCCAATCTCAACCATTTTACACTGCCAGAGTTACATCTGTTTTCCATCTTTATATTTTACATTGCAGCCTAAGCCCTGCCAGTCTTAAACATCTTCCAAGCTTCTTATATAAAGTTCCCTCTAAGAGCCTTAAGTCTCAGTCTTACAAGGGCTAAAATAAACCCACTAGCAATATGGAACACTATTAGAAGCTATGTCCTTCAACCCTATGGGATCCTTAGAGCTCTAATACTGATAGTCCCAAGCCCTCAGCCATCCACTCTACCCTTCCTCTCAGCTCTCAGACTTCCAGCCCCTAAGACTGCCACCCTTACCCATCTCCAGTACACAGTTTGGCCGAAAAATATTCTAAGTCCAAACAATGGAAGGTTTAACATTTAGAAACGAGCACATTTCTTCAAGAAAGTGCCGTGGCATAGCGGTTAAGGACACTAACTGCTATGCACAAGGACCTAGGTTCAATTCCAGGTGGGCATGCACAATTTTGTTAAAAAACTTAGTAAAAAAAAAAAAAAAAAAAAAAAACCTCCTTTTCCGGGGACCCCGGGATTTGAACCGGGATCCCCTGGCCTGGCAGCCAGCTAGCTAACCACCAGGCCAATTGCTTCTTGATAAATAAGATTTCGGAACTTATATTTAAAGGTTAGGATTGCGCAACTTCAAAAAAGGTCAGAGGGCACAACTAATCTGCATATATTTAAATCAGCAAAGTTTGAATATGCAAACACAGCAGAGACAGCATACCAATGAGGGTAGACATGGATTGCTAAATACCGACTTTGATGTATTTCAGTTTGATATAAATTCATGCCTCAATCAAGTAAGTATAAGCATTTCTATACCAACTGCTTCAAAATATTCATTTTGATATTATATATATGTCTCTGTCCCAAAAATCATTCAGTGGAAAAGTAACTTTTAACTTTGAGAAAGATTCTGCTAGGATAAAAATTTCAGGTCCTCTTGCTTTCAAACAGGGCCATCTTTGAGAAAATCTTGTAGAAACAAGCCTCTTGTTCAAGCTCCTTGTGACTTGGAATTTACAATGCCTGCTTCTGCATTTTGGAGAAAAAAACAATTTAAAAAAATTGAAATGTCTGAGAAATACCCTGCATTTTTTATCTATCTTACTCAAGAATTAAAGAGTTATATACAATCCCCCACTTATATGAAAGTAAAAAAGGCATAATTATGATTTTTGTGCTGTCATAAACAATTTCACAGATACTTTGAAACTACAACTTTGAGTGCACAAATCAGTCTATCTAATGCACAGAATGCAAAATACTTGTGAGTTTTTTTTTAATGAATTGGAATTTGAAACCAACTTCAAGGGTAGCTGCAATCAATTTGTTTGAATACAAATCTTCAATATGCATCTCTGTGATCTTATTTTGTGGCTTTTCTTTCACTATTTCGAAGGGTAATTTACTGCCTTTTGGGTTTTATGCTAATGTTATTTCAATATTCATCAGCAAAACTATGATGTCATCACAGAAGAAAGCCTCAATGTTACACCTGTTTGCACACAAACTAGCACAGAGTAACATGTACAAGTACAATGTGTAAGCCAGCCCCGAGGGGTTGGTGGAAAGGAAATCTGAAAATGAGCAAAGTTATGCAAACATCAGTAATTGTTGCAAAACTGGACAGCGTCTTTAATCACTGGCTGCTCATCAAGGAATCTTTCATCATGTAATCAACACCTTCTTTCGCACTAACAAATTATCACTCAAACTTATAACCATTCAGAAGGTCTAAATAGTACATTCAATCCCAAAGAAATGAAACTCTAACTAATGGACGAAAGAAACATAATACACAAAATTTTCATACATGCATAGAAGTATGGCAAGAGCACAATTGTCAAATACTCATTTAGATCCTTAAACTATACTGTGTCTTTTCACCGGGCTGAGTTGCGCAAGTAAGTGAACCAAAATAAGAGTGAAGTCAATCCTATTAAATATGCACAAGAAAAATGTGTGTTCTTGGCCCTACTAGTTTTCACATGGTTTGGCACTTCAAAACCTGTCACTTTTCTAAGGTTATATAAACTCAATCAACATCTGGCATCTCCTACTGGAAACTTAAATAAACTTCCTCAAACTTTCCAAAACTGGAACCCAAATCCTTGTTTTTCCTGTTTCCCGTGAAACTATCATTTGGGAAGTTTCAGAAAACACAAATCAAAGTTAAACATTTCTCTAGTTGCTTTGCTTTCTTTTAAGCCAAATTTTAACTGAAATCACTGGGTTCAAGAAAGACAAAACAGTATCAATCCTACAATTACGTAAATACAACTAAGTCTAAAATATGAGATACATGTATAGTGAAAGGAAATGAACATACCTGAAAATGAGCAAAGTTATGCAAACATCAGTAATTGTTGCAAAACTGGACAGCGTCTTTAATCACTGGCTGCTCATCAAGGAATGCTTGAGACCGCCAAGGTGAACAAAGAGGGTGAAGTTCCATTTCCTGCTGGGTGCCTTAGCCAATCAGAAGGAAGTGACCATGGCAACTGGGTCACTGCCCAGCTGACCAACTGTACAGGCTAAAAGTGAGCATGTGCTAGCCACAAGAGCACAGGGAAAGTGCATGAGGCAAACATACGGGGAAAGACTATATTTTTTTGGGGGGGGGGAATTTCCTAAAACTTTCTCTCAGCTTTCGGAGGGGCCCTACAATTGTATGTCTTCCCCGGACATCACAGAAATAATGCCTTCAGTTGTCCAGGAAAGCATGGGTAATTTTCAATGCATTCAACCAAGAGAAAAGACTTTTCAAACATTGAAGAGTGTAAAGTTGCAGAATGGTTTCTCAGAAAGATCCCCTGCAGCCTTAAAATAAGATTACTTCTTTTTCTAGGGACACTACGGATACCAAAGCTGTCTTGCAAAAATTTTCCTTCTTCGTTTGACTAAAATATCTTCAACGCAAGCCTGAAACCACTTTTTACTGTGTTTAAGACAATGCTGGACACTTTTTTATGGGGGGGGGGAAATATAATCTTTATGCTCAGGAGCACCCTATTTGCACTGGCCAATCTTGTGAAGTGACGCCCCTCCAAGGACCACAGTAGACAGGAACCACTTCACCCTGCTTGGCTCACTGATGTTCTTTCACCTGCATAGATGAGAAAAATGGCAAGAGTCTCTTTAGGGCATTATGTTACATGAAATCACTTGAAATAAAGAGCAAGATTCATGGCAATATGGATAACAACAAAATTTGTTGTTAAAAATCATCCTTTTTAGCGACAAGGTCAGATTTATCATGTAAAGCAGATTTTTAAAAAATTTTTGTGACTCGTATGTCCAAAACATTTTGTTCTCGAATTAAATGTGCTAATTTATTCCAAAACACTCCTTAAAACAGACCACTGTATAGAAAAGGATCGCCATGGAAGCTGCATGTAAGTTTATCATCTGCCGTTCTGCACAGTGGCATTTTAGTCTAATTTCTGATTTCCTTGGTTTTCTGTCTCCTTACCTGACATTCCTTCTTTACTCTCAAAAAAATACAGCCATAACGAATCTTGCTTTGGGCCATTCATCTTTTCAAGTTTCAATGCAAAGCTTCAGGTTTCTTTAAGTTGATTTGTGCTGACTTTTCAACTGTCTTATTTGAAGACTTAACCTATAAATCACGAGAACCCTTGGAGATACTGTAACATCAACCAATGTCCATTCTTATGCAAATCATATTATATGTTATATCATGCATGTACTATGAGCATTTTATCTTAATTGGCCTCAATTAATCAAAGTAAAGTCACCTTGATTTTATAAATGAGAGAAAAAAGGAGGTTATACCTGCAACTTAACCAGAATAATCAGGATCCGTCTGATTTTAGAGTGAATGATAATGAAGTGGATTCAGGGAACACAATCCAAAATGGCCATCTTGTGAACAAAGCCAAGTGGGCACATAATAGAGAAAAGTTATATATGTGCATGAAAACTTCTGCCTGGCTACGGGTGGAGTGTTAAAGGTACAGTCCATCATTTGCAGTTAGCCCAAAAAGTAACTGATGAAATAAATCGTGTTGAAAGACATACATGTTCTTGGTTGACTAATGGCAATGGAACTAACTCCCTGTGAAATTACTCTTTCTGGTAAGCTGTCATTTTGAAGGAAACAATGAAAGAAGGCGATTTCAGACAATGCATCTGAAGACACATTTTTGGAAAAATTGTCGATGAAAATGCACAAGCCTTCAGACGGACAAAGCCGCATGTCAGTAATTCGTTGGTATCAGTGTGTGATATTGCATAGCTGCATTTGAGTTAATGTGGAGAACGGATTTTGAGTAATTGTTTTGCCTCAAAAGGAACACAATGCATAAAGGATCAGACAAATGATGGACTGTACCTTGGAAACATGAGAAGCTATTATTCTTCATTCGCAATATCATAAAATGCATGGACAGGCTGGCATAAAAATTTCTGATGTTTTTAACCTCTTGCTGCCGGGTGGATTTTTCTTGAGCAAGACAAGATGCTGGGTCCTTTTTAAGATTTTTTCGTTTTCACAATTCTGTAAAAATTCATCTTTTCATTTAATGGCTGTTTATATCCAAATGAAGGACTCTTTGGGCACTACTCTAAAGCTGACAGGAACCTTCATTGACTCCTGAATATTTCAGCCAGGCCTGCTGCCTTGGGAAAAAGAGCCCAGATTGTGCGGTGTTACATAAGATTCTTTTGTTCCCGAAACGGGCATAGTGCACTGCTGACCTCTTTTCAATAGGGGCCAGATTAGCGTGCAGCAGTGCTGTGTGGCTCATCGCTGCGGTGGTGGAGCGCTTTTGTCCCCGGTGGTAATCCGCTTGCTCTGAATGCCTCAAACCGTGGTATACTGTTTTAAAACAAGGTTGGATTATCTCCACTATTGAGAGCAAAAAAATGTTGGTAATGCCCAGCAGCTCAATCTTTTGTGCTGAGCACGGTCTTTTGTTATAAGGCCCAACTCTTTTGTCCCAGTTCCGGGCTCCCCAGCTCTGCATATAAAGCCTATGTACTCAAAAACGGGTCGCCCAGCAGGAAGTGGTTAAAAGAATCAATCATGGCTCACCTATGCTCCTTCAGCCAGGTAACTGCATCTCCATGAAAAGCCACGACAACCACAACACTGAAAGGAATTCAAGAAAAATCCAATTTGCTAAATCCTTGGCAATTTCAAGCCATCATGTTCATGACGTTTGCAAATAACTGAAGACACACAAAACATTTTAGCTCAAAGTTCCAAATTAATTGCAAGTGTTTTTCAAGTTAAACTCTGAAAGAACAACTCTGATCTCTTGATCTCTCCATGAAAGTGCTTAGAGCTAGCATTGGTTACTCAGGCCTGGGATGGTTAGAGGCTCAAGTCCACCTGCTAGTTCATGTTACTGGGGACTAGAGCTAGGATTGGTCACTCAAGTCTGGATGGATAGGGGCTCAATTCACCTGCGGATGGATGTTGCTGAGACTAGAGCTAGGATTGGTCACTCGAGCCTGATTGGTTACTCAAGCCTGGATGGTTACATCGGAGAGACAGGCAGGGATCTAACCACTAGACTCAACGAACAACGAGCCCATGGGCGACGAGGAAACTACGAGAAGTCATCCATTGTTAAACATTCACATGAAACAGACCATTCTATCAAGTGGCCATGAACTCATCGCCAGCATCGAGCAATGTAACCCCCGACAAATCCGCAAGGCCATGAAATCTTCAAGAACAAGACGGTCCTCCAAGACATCGGCTACATTAGTGATATTTGGCACCCCCCTCCTGTCCAAAGGGTCCCCTACACCCACAGACTCCCAGCCTTCAGTGCCACATGGGTCCCCTATACCTGGCACTCTCTCCAGCACTTCCAACACCAACTGACACGCACCAGTGAGCAGCCACAGCAGCCCTCAACACAGTTCAGGCCTTCATGCCCCAGTACCCAGATAGGCTTGGATCCCAATTCCCACGCCTAAGTGATCACCCACAGGCATATACCAGCAACAGCACAGTTGGATCGCATCAGTCCTGAAGACGGACAGAGCACTCGCTGTCTGAACGTCGGGTAACCGGTTCTTTTCAGAACCACATCTACTCAAAAGAGATATTTTTCACATGGTGTATCCGCAAACCCTCTATCCTATCGTATTCCACCATGCAAACCCCTTCGAGAGCTACTAGGATTGGTCACTCAAGACTGGAAGGTTGGAGGTTCAAGTCCACCTGCTGGTTCATGTTGCCGAGATTAGAACTAGGATTGGTCATTCAAGCCTGGATGGTTAGAGGCTTTGGATAGGAATAGACTTCCACAAATACATTGTACAAGTATATTGCTGCAAGAATGCAATTCCTTCCCCACGTGGAGTCCGTCGGGTCTCCTAGTGATACTTACGCTGCCCAGCCTACATATGCAATTTTCCATGGGCCTATTACAATTCGCTGAAAAGACTTGACTATGTATTCTGCCCCTTGACCCTTCACAATGCACTACGGTCCCGCCCCCATGTTCATCCCTCTTTTGGAAGTGGTAAGGTCACAAGAGCTTAAAGGTCACAAAGTTGGGAAGGACAGGCAGGAGCGGGTGGGCAGGGGCAAGTATCACTAGGAGACCCGACCCACTCCACGTGGGGAAGGAGTCTCCTGTGTTCACATACCCCTGCCCAGCCTACATATGCAAAGTGGCACCGTACCCTGGAGGTGGGTCGGCCATGGGAGTATAATAACTAGGAGAACATAAGGCGGGCGTTGTGGAAGTGGACACTCACCCGGCGAACCTACTAAGGCTAACTATCAGTCCCCTGGCCCGGAGCAGTGCTAGATGTTGCCTGGACTGCCGAGCGCAGGGTCGGTCTGCCATGGGCTGTTTCACTCTGAAGGACATCCTTAGGTAGCATTCAGTGAAGGTGGAAGGATACTTCCAACAAGCCGCCTGGCAGATTTCAGCTAGAGGAACCCCTCTGAAGTATGACCAGGATGTAGAAGCGGCCCGAATATTATGGGCCCTGACATAAGCGTGAGTCATCCCATCATGCTGAGCTGGCCAGTCTTGATTAGTGAAGATAATAGCCGAGACCGTTCAACGGGCGATAGTGTCTTTAGATGTTGGGTGAAAGGGTTTGACGAAAAGTTGAGAATCAGATTCCCGACGACATTTCGTTCTGGCAAGATACCACTTGAGAGTCCAGACAAGGCACCATTTCTTGTCAGTGTCGTCTCCCGTAAGTGAAGTTATATTAGGAACAAATATGTTGGGAGGTCAGAAGGTAGGCGTCTGGTTTTTAGTCAGAAACCTGATGGATGGGATGAAACGAACCCTGTGAGACTCCCAGTGGATGTGGCCATTTGGCAATTGATATGGCATGTAGCTCGCAACCCCGTCTCGATGCAACGACCGCTAGGAGGAACGCCAGCTTGATGATGAGATGGACGTCAGACGCGTCAGCTAACGGTTCGAAGGGGGGCCCAGCAAGAACGCTCTACATGTTCTTGTTGGGCTTCTACACATTTCCGAGATCCCAGGATGAGACGAGGCCTTTGACATGGGGGCACTCAACAAACATTCCTCGAAGAAGATGGTGGATCACAGCATTGTCAGAGACAGTCGATCTATCGCTGAAACCCGAGTGTACAGCCGCCAAGGCCAACCTGATAGTTGCAGATAGTGGAAAACTGGAGGCCCCAGTGGAACAGTACATGAGGAAGTCTGCGATAGATCTCACAGGAGCTTCATTTGGAGAAACATTGTGGTTGTCGCACCATCTAGTAAAATGATGTAGTCGATTGTTGTAAATCTTGCGAGTGGACAGTCGTCGACCCCGGGCCGCCATGGACGCAGCGTCTGCAGAAGGGCCCAACGCTATGAAGGATCGTTGACAACATCCAGCACGTCAAGTGAAGATCCTCCAATGCTGGGTGGAAGATCCCCGACTTGGGCTGGGTGGAGGATCCCCGACTTGGGCTGATGGAGGATGTAAACCAGAAGGATTAACGGCGTACCAGGAGTTTTGTCAGTCTTGGAACCATGGTTGGAGAGGCCAGAACGGGGCGATGAGGATTCGACATGGCTCCCATTCTATCGTGGACAGGACCCGTGTGATGAGGGCAATTGGAGAAAAGGTGTACACCAAAGGGCCCGACCAGTCAATCTGTAGGGCGTCGTCACCCATTGCCTGCGGGTGAGGAAACCTGGAACAGAACGTCAGGAAATGGGCATTGTCGGCAGATGCGAAGAGATTGATGTGAGGACGCTCGATCTCCGCGAAGATCTGGCTGACCACAATTTGGATAAAGAGTCCACTCTGTCGGTCTGATGGCACCCCAACAGTGTGTCAGCCATGTTTTGTTGCTGGTTCCCACAATGTGGACGGCTTGGAGGGTGATGCCTTGGTTGATAGTCCACATGAAGAGCTGTCACGCAAGGGTGCAGAGTTGGGGAGAGCGAGTGCAGCCCCGATGATTGATGTACGCCACCACTGAGGAGTTGTCACTCTGGATTTAAACGGAACGACCTACTAAGTGTTGATGAAAGTGGCAAAGAGCGTTGAACACCGCTTGAAGTTCCAACATGCTGAAGTGCTTGTCCCGACAGGCGGAGTCCCTGACCCCGGAGGCATGGAGTGGAGGCAGAGAGGCTCCCCATCTGAACAGCGACACATCTGTCATCACAGTCACGTCCAGGCCTGGAGGGATGAAAGGCAGGCCGGCTGACAAGACACTCGGTGACGGTCCACCAACGAAGGTGATTGCATATGTTGGGTGGAAGAGATACCGGGGTAGTAATTGGGTTGCTCTTGGGATGGTACTGAGAAAGGAGATGTAGTTGAAGTGGCCGCATCCGTAGTCGACACCATGGGACAAGGTCGACCAGGCTGGCCATTAAGCCAAGCAGACAGAGCCAGGCTAACACCCGAGGAGCCTCAGCCGTTAGAAACTGGAAGACGCACTGACACAGGTTGAGGATGCGCTCTGGTGTTGGAGTCACAATACCTTTGCGGAGGTCGCGCACTGCACCAATGTAAACTGGCCTCTGTGATGGGTTGAGATTGGACTTGATGTAGTTGATGAGAAACCCTAGACGTACCGTTGTTACAGTGCAACCAGTGCATGAATTGAATGTTGTGTTTTTCCGATTATGTTTTTACTGTGTTCCGTTGATTGTTTTTATTCCGAGTATATATCAATCTACCCCGAAGGTAATGGAATCGTCCAAAAGTTGTAGCCAATCAATTGCTTGTCATTCCCCGTAGATGTAACTCTGGCATTCAGAGAAGGCGTTCGCGAAGTGGGAAAACGCCTTCCCGTCTTACGCAACGGTATTTTGTTCAGGCTGTGGTAATTGTCAGAATACCCATCGGATTATTGTGAATCAAATCACGCCAGTCGATATAGAATAGGTCACATTGTACAATCGGACACAATTAAAATCTTTGGGTGCATGTTGGAGTTTTCTTATGTGAGAGATGTCGAGAGTGAGGGAGGTGGAAGCCCTGGTCTCGTTGGGGAATGGCTGATGATCAGCCAGTCGTCTAGATATGGAAAGATGAGCGAGTCGCGCTGTCGCAGTTGAGTGGTGAGTGTCTTGGCAACCCGGGTGAAAACCCTGGAGAAGTGGACAGGCCGAAAGGAAGAGCCCGAAACTCGTAGATCTGGCCTCAATATTCGAAACGAAGGAATTTGCGGTCCCGGTCATGTATTGGGATATGAAGATATGCATTTCGCAGGTGACCCAACACAGAACTGGTATAGAGCACAAGACCATGTTCAGGGTCTCCATTCGAGACCACTTCGGCCTGATAAACTTGTTGAGCAGCTTCAGGTTGATTATTGGTCACCATTTCCCCAGCTCTCTCTTGGGTGTCAGGAAGAATGACGGAAATCGGTGGATGACTTGAGTGTACTGGTATAATGGCTCGTTTGCGTAGTAATTCTGAAATCCCTCCTCCAGAGCCAGATGCCTGGAATTGTTGTGGGGAGGGGGAGTAGAGCGGTACAGACCATCTCGGACGATGGGGAGCTCATGAAAGAGGGTGTAGCCGTGGGTGATGGTGATGAGGACCCAGCTGTCTGCGGTGATTTCCCGCCAGAACCCAATTAAATTGCCCAGACGGCCGCCGTGGCCATTGAAGGTGAAGGAGAATAGTCACCGGCGCCGCCCCACAAAGGGACTGGGGGC
Organism: Acanthaster planci; assembly: GCF_054643075.1. Classification (NCBI taxonomy): domain Eukaryota; kingdom Metazoa; phylum Echinodermata; class Asteroidea; order Valvatida; family Acanthasteridae; genus Acanthaster; species Acanthaster planci. Next base: position 26,386 of record NW_028257769.1, on the reverse strand, counting down.
GCAGGGCGTGAACCTACGGCTGGCGGGTCGTGGCTGGAACCTCCTGGAAGCAGTCGAGGGTGGAGCTGGACGGGGGTTCGATGAGCGAGCTGCTGGCTGAAACAGACGGCTAAAGGGACAGTCTGAAGGAGGAGTCAGGCCCGGCTGCCGTCTTGGTGGCGGTGGTGGCTGCCATAGCGGAGGAGCCGCGGATTCTGCAGAGTGAAATTTTCCTGGCGGTCTCCATGCGCTTCACTTCCGACTCGAGGACATAAGTAACATCTTCCGGCGAACAAGTCGTCCCCAAGAAGCAGCAGATCGAGAAGTTTGTTCTTGACCGACTCGTAGGGAATGTTCATAGCATCTACCGCATTAGCCCTGCGGCTGGAAGTAGCTAAAAGGGAGATGTGGGTGAACTGCTCAAAGACGGAGTTAAGACCCTTGTCGAGCCCACGCAGGGCAAGGGCCACAAAGTCAGGTGAGACGGGAGAGCCCTCCTTGCAGGCCTGAGCAATATACTCCGGAAGGAAGAAGGCCGAACATCGGGGCCGAAGCAAGAAGCCGTCTCCAGGCAACAAAGAACCGACTTGAAGTTGGCCTTGTCCTTATCGGAAAGTGAAGCGCTTACCGGCATCTGAAGAAATCTTGTCTCTAAGCAGCATCAGGGATGTCCAGAGCTGACAAGAAGCGAGAGACATCTTTCTGGGGGAAGCGGTAGTAGCACAGAGCCCTGGACGGCATTGCATGCCAGCACTTGGCCTTTGTGAGGACATTCATCATTTCAATGCAGGAGCGATCCAGTGGGATCTCCGGGAAGATGGGCTCAGTTGACTCAAGGTGTGAAGGGTGACGTTTAAATGCTCTGCAGGCGTAGGATCCGAAGATGGAAGACCGAGAACATGTACATGTACCAAGTCGCGCTAATGAAGGCGAAGGCAGCCCTTGGGTTGGGTCAGGCCAGCGATAGGCAGGCTTTGATCTTTACAGCAGCCACTGCCACTATGCACCAGTGAACTGCCGTGATGCCCTTTAAAAAAAGCACATACCTTTCGGCCTCCTGGCTGACGTGCCCCTTTTCAATGATCAGTAGGCTTAGATGTATTTGAAACCTTCAAGTTACCGTTTCTCATATCAGCTGTATCTTTTGGGTCAACGGCCTGCCGCATGGCCGCACAAGCACTGTTTTTCATTTTGTATTCGTCGCCCGTAGCTGTGGTATTGCAACCATGTCAATGTTGTTTGAGTTGTGTGATGCTAAAAACGTAGCACCAGACTACTTTAATACAGACTGGTTATAGATCACAGCACAGAATTACCACGCAGTGCACTGATTGGATTCTGTACATTGCACATATTGAGACTGCATCAATAATATTTGTGGGATTGCGGACGGGAATACGACCCATGCAGTCTATTTTTTCCCTCCCCATTTCACTGACAATTCACTTACGCGATGCAACGGCGGACTATTGAATAAATGTTTCTGACCAGTGACCAACTCGACTGAATAACACTCTTGTAACTTTGTTGGTCGTTTTGTATTTAATGTGAATTTCATCAATTTTTTTCATCCTACCAGCCCTTCATGCCTTCCCACAAAAGACTGAAACAAAATCTTGCAAGCAAAATGGCCGGTGTAGCAGCCAAGTGCCTACGTTTGGATACATTGCATTGTTTAGGCGAGATTGGTATTTTAACAAGGCCTGACGTTACACTGGTCACATGCATCTTCTAAAGTTAGAGCATGGAATGCAAGCCAAATTATTTGGCGTGCTGCCTACACATGGTAAATGGGGCCTTACCCTTGGGTGGGAATTCGTGTTTATTTCATATCTGGTATTTAATAAAACAACTGTTTTCAAAACCACATTTAACTTGAAGGGTGGAATTTCAGTTGGGCATATGATGTTGGACTTGAGGGCCAGGAATTTTTTTTATAGGTTAGGCTAATAATACTAGGTAGGGGTAGGCCTAGATATCGTTTTTGAATAAGCACGTGGGGAAATCAATATCTTTATGAATGACTTTCGTTCAAGAATCTTGTTTTCTCAGGACTTTTTTTCGAAATAAGCAAGTGGGAGTCATTGGAATTACGATAAATGCATGCAATAAAAGGGGTGGGGTGAAAATAGATAAAGGGATGGGTTCAATAACTAGCAAGGCATGTGGCAGAAAAAAAAATTCAGCAAGATATTTGAAAACTTCAATGATTCAAGTGAATGCTGCTTTTAGATTGCTGACCACTTATATTTTATTTGATTTCAGGCCATAATCACTTCCAACTGATAACTAAACTACAACATGTTTAGCTGTAATACTGGTAGATGCTTCGTCCAATGCCTCTTCCATTGCTTCGTCCAGTGCAAAGAGCAGGAAGACAAGGTCTGACACAGTCAAGTCCAGGAACTTTGGCAGCTGGTTAGACTTCAAAGAAGGCGGCAGCTGTGTTTGCAATGTTTGATGTCGTATTTGCAAAGACTACTATTCTGCTTCAAATGTACATAACACTAGGAAACAGAGGTTGAACTTGAAGTGTGACATGGATGCATATGGCACAACAAATGTGAAAACAAGACACAGCCGTTTCACACCGCAAGTTCCAGTTCCACTTGAAAGCAGTCGAGAAACTTCAGGGTCAATCTGAAACAGCCAAAACAAAGATGAACGTCAAAAACACAGTTACAACACTGAGTGCAAACAATAATGAGAAGATGTGCAAACTGTTTGACCTGGCCTATGTTGTTGCAAAACGTGAACTGCCGTTCACTGTGTACAGTGCACTTGTGGGAATTGAAAAGAAACATGGTATTGCCCTTTGGGATACATATGCAAATGGAAAAGCATGTAAGATGTTTATTGATGAGACAGGACGTACCATGCTTGATGAAATGAACAGTAATTGGCAGTGCAGTGGAGAAAACCACACACCATTCTATTTTTCCCTCATCTTCAATGGAAGCGCCGATAAGTCATTCTCTGAAAAAGAAGTGATCTCGGTCAAGATCATCAAAGATGGAAGGCCAGAGATCAAACTGCTTGGGTGAGTATTGTGGGAGATGGAGATTTAAAATCTCACTGTAAACTATTCATTGTCATATCAATGATTGATTCTTTTGTACACATCTTGCAAAGACATTCACTGACAAATGCATATTTGTGTGCTATATCACTGAGTGCATAAGTGACCTTCAACAATTACTATTTCACCTTTTAGGATTGTAGAGTCAAAAGGAAGCACTGCAGAAGCCATTTACAGTTCAATAGTCGATAAGTGTGATGAACACCGGTTGGAACTTACCCAGTCTTTGGCAGCATCAGCAGCAGATGGGGCATCTGTGAATACAGGTGAATACAATGGAGATTTGGCCACACTGACTCAAGCTGCATGCTCTTGGATGGTGAGAATCCACTGTGTACCTCATCACATGGAGCTTGCTCTTAAGGATGCATTTTCCAACACATACTTCACCCAGGTATCACAAATAATAGTGCCCACTTTGCCTCTGTTTGACAACTTAAGACTTTACAAAATCTGCGATAACCTACACGTAAATGTAATATGATTAGAATTTGTAACTGTATTACATTTCCATTGTTTTTACTTCTTCACAGACAGACAAGCTGCTGATGGACATGCACTATATCTTCAAGAGATCACCCAAGAATTGGACAGAATTTCAAAAGCTCTCAGACACTTCAGACTCATGTCATCAAACCTGTTAGGGCGTCTGGAACACGTTGGATTACCCAAAGAAAGAATGCAGTTGAATCTCTTGACAAAGATTACACAGTCCTGGCTCAGCTTTTCGAGGACATGGCGTCAGATCAGAGAAAGGACACAACAGCAGAAGATACGGCTAAATTGAAGGGGTACCTCAAGACACTGAAGTCCGCCAAATTCGTGTTGAATCTTGCATTCTATGCCGACATCCTGCATGACCTGGCTCAGCTTTCCCTTGGCTTTCAGTCAAATGAAAAGTTTGTCTATCAAGTGAGAGCTAACACTGAAGCAACATTGGATGCACTTCAGATGAATAAGACAAAGCCTGGGAGACTGACAAGCGCAGCACTAGAAGAGGTTAAACGGGATGACAAATGGACATTCAGAGGACTTGAACTCACTGTGGGTACTTTCATAGTGGAAGCATTCAACAAGATGTCCAGAGCTACCGTCAGGGATATTATCAGCAATGTTGACTCTTGACTGCGATCTTTTGTTGAGGATGAAGTTTTGGTGGCCGCCGATATCCTGGATCCTACTAACTTACCAACCAAGCTCTGACAAGAATGCGCTCCATGAATATGGAAATGAACATGTCAAAAATCTGACCCACCATTTCAAAGAAGTCATGATTAAGCAGGGATGCCAGCTTCAAGGTATCAATGCTGAATGGATGAAAATCAAGCTTAACATTGCACAAAACCATATTCACCTCAGATCAGTTGATCTGTGGCACAAAATGCCAACTCAGAAGCATGAGGAATTCCCCAACTTTCTGCATGTGGTCAGGGTTCTTTGGGTGTTCCCAATTGCATCTCCACGAGTGGAAAGGCAGTTCTCTGCTATCAAGCGAATTCTGGGTGATTGGAGATCACGTCTTGGACTAAGCATCACAGAAACCCTCTTACGTATTTCACCAGAGGGTTCAGAGCCTGTACAGTTTGATCCACAGCCAGCAGTTTCCAGACGGTGGAGTAGCTGTATCAGGTCCAGTCGACCCAACACAAAGGTACTGGGTCAACGGACCTCTATGCGGCAAGCTGAAAATGCTGAGCGAATCTGATGAGTCCAAGTCACCAGGTGCAGGATCACTCAACCAGTCAGATGAAGAGAGTGGCACAGAACATGAGAAGCAACAGGAAAATGACGAGGATGAATCTGAAACTGACTCAGATATTCAAGGGGATGTATTTTGAGTTTGTGAGTAATTCTGTGTAGGCGTGTACAATGACTTTCAAAATATGGCATCATGAAAAGTAATGACAACATCGAATGGCACCAGCACAGTATTATTTGTTTTTACTTTTTACAATTCAGGCAGTGTCACTGCTCAGCATGTGAACAGAAACAATGGAAATTTCAGGTTGAAAGTTAAACACCATGTTGAAATTGAAGGAAAGTCTCTTAAAGTCAACAACATTCAAAATGGCCTTGGTGCCCTTTCAGTTGGCCTGGGTGCCGTTTGGTTTTTGGGAGCATTCAATGCCACATGGCTTTGACCCTCTGAAGCTTGACGTTGAAGCCTGGACAGAGTCAATGTGTTCATCCTCAGAAGAGAGCGGATGAAGGCCCGCAGGAGGAGGGGGAGGAGCCGAACTGTGGTCAGAGCGAGTCCAGTCGCCACGATCCAGGACCGTATCCCGCTGGAAAAACTGGTCTGGCTGGAGAACATAGGCAACTTCAACCTCCGAAGGGCACCCCTTGTGAGGGAGGAGGAATGGCCAGAAGGGAATCCCGGTCAGGCTCTGTTGCTGCTGGCTGAGGCTTGGAGTCTATGTTGTGGGCGAGAGAAGGCCTCCAAGAGGGACTCAAGGGTCGCTATCCATGGGGCGGATCCGGATCGGAGCGGCGTTTCTTCTCAGCCTTGGATGAGAAAGAAGAAGCCGAAGAAGACATTATGGCCTTATGCTTATTAGTCTTTGCCGGTGCAGGGGAGCCGGAAGCCGGGACAGATGGAGATGCAACTGGGCGAGGATCCCCGAGTGGTCGGTCGTATCCTGGGAGGAGTGCCCCATCGGCAGGGCAGAGGTCATAATAGAGCTGCAGATGGAGTGTGGAGGACAAAAGCCCCAGCGGCGTAGCAGTCCAAAAGGGCTAGCATCATCCAATGTAGCTTGAGGCTGGGTGCTGTGTTGTAGCGCAGGTTCGCCCGCAGTTGAGGCGGTGGAGCGTGGTGAGCCAGCCGTGGAACCTGTTGCCCGCTAGGAGGGGGTTGACTGGCCCAGTTTCCAAGAGGACGTCACCCCGGTGAGCAGAAGCTGGTGAGGGACCTGGGGCAGACATCAGCAAGCCCCACTGGGCCATCAGTTGGTAGGGTCGCTCGGGGATGTGGCCAGTAGCAACACTCAGTACCTGTAGCATAGAGTAGAAACAGCTTGTTAGGCTTTGGTCAATGATAATCGAGGGTAACGTCAGCTCAGCCCAACCAGTAGGTGCCGGGAGTAGTCTTCAGTGATCAAGGGTAGTGTTGTGGTAGCTGCTCGCTCAACCCTAGCCCATTTATTCCACTGGGTCCTCTCCCCGTCACGGCCGTTAATTTCGGATAACGCAAACCGCACCACTAAGGAGCGAGGCAGCCCTCCAGCCCCACTCCCACTGCCAGACCCATACAGCATTGGGCGTTATTTTCGAACGCACGCACCACATTGAGAACAAAGGGCTGCCCGCTAGCCCCGTTCAACGGCCAATACACAGCCACTACTACAACAGTAGGTCACACCCAAACCTGTTGATAATGCACAGAAAAAGGGGCAGAAAAGAACAAAAGTATGAAATACAAAGAAAAGCACTCTTACCAACTGATCAGAAAACACTCTTTATTCCTACACAGGAATCAAGTCAATTCACAAACGCCAAAGGTTACGGAACTCAAAACTCTGAAAATGCCATGAAGACAGGTCTGTAAATTAAAGGCACTGAGAAAAGGACGAACATGGCGGTGGGACCGCAGTGCATTGTGGAGGGTCAAGGGGCAGAAGTCTTTTCAGCAAATTGTAATTTGCATATGTAGGCTGGGCAGGGGTATGTGAACGCAGGAGACCACGTTACATGTTCCCACAAGTTTTTTTAAAAATTAGCACAGCACTTGCATGTACCACTTGCACAAAAATATGCTTCACTTCCACGGCAAATGTGATCCCCACCACACCGATACACTGTACTTTGTGAGACATTCTCTGGAAGAGTTTGTGCTGTGGTGCTAAACTCATTCTTAACTCACATAATTTCAGCAAATGTTGTTAAAGCCTTTTTTCTTTTCACCAAAGTACAAAGCAGTGGATTTTAAAAATTTGTATGTGCAAAAGTATCTGAAAAGTTGTTTGTTGTTTACATTTTGGCCCAACTCCTTGGGATTTATTTTCATAAATCCTTCAGTGTCTACCACTGTTGATGATAAAGTCTTTGTACTTGCACATTAGGGCCTGTTCTGGAAAGTCTTTAATGAATCAAACTACACATACAAAACAACTTTAAATGTTAGGAATACTGGGTACTTGGGGAAAAATCCCCCCCCCATTATTGGGAGTTCATCTCAACCCCGTAATCTCCATCAAATCCTCAAATTATTTCATGAAAAAGAATTTCTGTCCAGTGGTTGAAAAGGACGTAAGAAGTACTGAATGTGCTCGGTGTAGCTTCTATATAGAAATCCTTTGGGTTTTTGACTGCCATTGGAAAAGTGTTGCAACCAAAACTGTTTTTCTCTTTCTAGAAAAACGGAAAGACTTCCGTTTGTTTAAAGAGCATTTCCAAGGAAAGCATGTTTTCTCCGATTTCATCTGTTCAAATAAATATGGAAGCATCCAAATTGGATGCAGTGTCATTCGTCTTCAGAGCTCAACTATAGCAAGCTTAAAAGGGTTTTTTTTTTCTGTTCATGCCAAGACGCGAATTCTGAATGTAGATTGTGTCATTCGGAGAAAACAGAGGAAATGAAGGGAACCCTCGCCCTGTGTTTGTAGTGGATAAACCCTTGTGCATGCCAAACAGTGCATGTAGCCATTGTTTGTAGCAATTGTTAGATTTTGTTAGAAAAATACTATTGTCTATGTTGATGTCGTGTTCTAACACAACTTAAACCACTGCTGTTTTGATTTCTCTTCAAAAACATTTGGCATAATCAGGACACAATGTTGGAGTCAAGTCCTCAAATCCAAGTACAAAGTACTTTGAGTACTTTAGGGGCTAAATCCTGGTCCGAGTCCAAGTACACTGGTGACGAGTCCAATTGCATCAAAGGCCAAGTACTGGGCCAAGCCAAGTAACAAATAACTTAATTATTAAAACTGAATTACACAGGCACATGGTCTCCTTGCAACACAAATCTGCATTACCATGTGGATATTCACACCTTTTATTCATGTGAAATTATCAATGCATAACTGGCTATTATTAGTTTAACCGTTTCTTAACGATCAATGTGGCTTACGAATACCTGTGCAGAAACCTTTACCAAAGATTGAATTAAGTACATAAGGAAACCCTGAGATATCAAAACTGAGTAAAAAAGCAAGACAATATAAACTTAAATAAAGATATGTACTGAAATAGAAACCTTCCCAGTCACCTTATAATATTACCTAATGTTAAAACCCAATGACCAAGACAGAGACCCAAGCCTTAACCATAACTGATGCCAAGACTGAGACTAGACTAAAATCTTGTAACTGAATCACAAAACAAAAAACACGAGCGTTGAAGAAATGGCTTGAAAGAATTTTGAATGCACCTCAAGTTTAATTATAACTACCGAACACTTTGTACTTGAGAATCCTTATTTTCATATCAACAGTAATAATGCCCTCTGAACTGGAATGATAAAAAAAACGTCTCCTATTACAGAAAACGCTTCATTCTATCGTCTTGTAAACTAAAAGAAATCAGTTTTTCTGAAGTTACACTTCAAGAAAACAAGACTGGAGAGCACCTTGCTCGTGAGGCGGCTGCGATGGGGCTGCAGGAAAATACCACCTGTGCTGAATACCCGCTGTTTAAGATGGACGTCATCCCACTCTTCTCCGTTATTCTTGTTTTGCAGAAATTGCACACTGTGTTGCTTTTTCCCACTGATGCTGAACTCGCGGTATTCTTCATAGCCCCATTTAATTATATCAGAAATCGCCGACATATTCAATGATTGAAAAGGCCAAGAAAAGTGAAATATCTGTGGCCCACGTGCTCACGAACTTCGGCAATGGTCTCTGCACAGAAACACATATAAATGCATCATCGTCACGTGCATGCACAACGTTATGGTGTTCCATATGTGCCATCCGGCGTCGCATTTTTTAGCCGGCGTCGCATTTTTTAACCGGCGTCGCATTTTTTGACGGGCGTCGCATTTTTCGACCGCCGTTGCATTTTTCGACCGGGCGTCGCACTTTCGACCGGCGTCGCATGTTTCAACAGGCGTCGCATTTTTCGATGATAAATTTTAACTTTGACCTCCACACAGCCCATTTGAAGCCAGTTATTGGACGGAGAGAACCTCCGCCTTTGTGTTGGACATTGTTTAATCGGAATCTCAGAAATTCTTTATAGACTTCTGGGGGGATGTGTTAGGTAACAATAGTCTGGAGTGTGCATACGGATTAGAAAGGTAAGGGGGGTACCCCTCCGTCCCATACCCATCCACATGCAGTCTCATTTCGTTGAGTGATAAACACAAGCCCCCCCCCCCTCCAAATAAAGAGAGATGAATGATCTCGAGCCCATGACCAGACGGCCTCCACCGGGGGAATGCCTGAACCACGGACTATTGCCTGAACAACTTCCAAAGTGTGAAATACCTTTCTACTACTGTACTGAAAAAAAATAAGATCAGTCTTGGCTTCCTCTAGACAGATTTTAATGATTCAAAAAGTGTTTTCGGAAAACTTTTCGTGATTTTGTATTACTGACAACTTCTTTCAACCAAGAAAAAGCAAAATTTCTCTAAGTTATGGTGCGTGACATTTCTTCGCCAAGAGTAGTTACATTTTAAATTATAGACCGTACTGCGATAAACGCTCCCTCGGGAAGCATGTCTGCAAGATGGCAAATACCATACCAACCAGAGTGAACAATAGGCCTACTATACTGGGTTTGATTTTTGTAGCAACTAGTAATCATCAGTACGGGGACATTTTTCACTCAAAAAGCTTGCAGAAGTGAGAAACCAAATTGAGCGAGGTGAACTTCCACGAGTAATCGGGTTCATTAAAGGGCTGTTAATTTATTTACATACAGTTAATCGACGCATACATGCTAATTTATCCGTTTCCATTATCAGTAAAAATACGGTACGCACACTTTTAGCATCCACGTCAACAACGTCAGGTCCGGCTGGACCAAGGTTGACCATTGATGATTAATGGCTTATTCACATTGGAAGGCGACGCAAGTTGAAAAATGCGACGCCCGTTGAAAAATGCGACGCCTGTTGAAAAATGCGACGCCCGTTGAAAAATGCGACGCCGGTTGAAAAATGCGACGCCGGTCGAAAAAGCGACGCCCGTCGAAAAATGCGACGCCCGTTGAAAAATGCGACTGGCACATATGGATCACCATAGGAACTACACTAAAAACTTTAAGGGTGTCGTCCACTAATTCAGGCCCCATTGAAAACAGTGTAAAATCTTCATTTTTCGGGACTCGATACTGAATATGCAACATCCCTGAGGCATCTGAAACACACGTTAAATTATTGTATGGTCCATAATCTTTCACTTTCTTTTCAATTTTCTGTGGGTTAACCAATTTCATTTTGAGTTATCAACTCAAAACAAAAGTCCCCCCAAAAAGTGATTTTTCCAAAGTCTGCTTACAGCCATTTTTCAAGTGACAACTCTCAACTTTCTCGATCTCGGGTACTTGGAACCATTTTTCAAGAGTATTTTTTAGCCACTCTGCTCTCAGATGAAAGCCCAAAGACCCAGGGAGTGGGTTCTGGCAATTTCACACAATCTCACCATTTTGGGGGCCATACAATCTCCTTTTCAAAAGGTACTGTGGGGGGGGGACTTTTAATGCTTATGAGCTGGCCAGAAATTCTCGCTTAAATTAGTGGACTGCACCCTTAAAGATCAATCCTTGTACCCAGCATGTGTTAAGCCGCCATGCCCAGCACTACGATGCATTCGAGAGGAATAGATTAAGCGCTGTACTCGAATTGCACCGAGTATACTTGACGTTTTGAGTACACGCAAAATTCGAGTACAAAGAACAGAGTACAGGCCAAGTCCAAATAAATTTCGAGTACTGATAGCTGAGAATGAGCTGCGTCCTTACATGTACTTGAGTTTTACTCGAGTACGAGTACTCCAACACTGTCAGGAGATAATCAAAGTTGGACCGGAGTATTTTTAAAATGCAAGGTTAAGAGCTTGCAACTTTCAATTGTTTGGAGAAAGCTCCACATTTTCTAACACAGGTTTTAGTGAGAACTGGTTAGAAAATGTAAACTGGGTTCTTTTCTCTTTTCTGAAAAATTGAAAACATCAGGGGGTTAACCTTACATTTCAAATTCACTTAGGTCCAAATTAGAATTTTCGTCAATTTCTCCAAAATATTGGAAATACTCATCAAAAATACTAGTGGTTTGTCCTGTGTGATAATCTCAAAACCTGAAACCTGTATTAATTTTTTGAGGAAATGCATCATATACCCAAATCTCTTGTGAGCACAAAATCAATAGTAACTGGGCCCTTACACTTGATGGATGTCTTTCTGAACAAAACAAAGCTGACTTTCGTCACCAAAATTGAATTAACATGCAAGGCTTAAAACCCTTGCGGTTTTGCAATTCAAAGATTAAAGAAGGCTGAGAAATTCAAGAGATTTCGAGAAAATCAAACAGGTTAAATGATTGCTTTTAGCAGTAATCATTTTACTTTTTGATCATTACTTCAGAATCATAACACACAGATTGGAGAAAATTCAATTTTGACCCCAGCAAATTAAAAAACAAATGCAAGGTTAACCTCTCGATGCTTTTTATCAGTTGGGGACAAATGCATATTTTCTTCAGATTTATCAAATGATACAGTTTTAGCCCTGTGTTAGTTTTTACTGTTCATTTCAGAGCTTCACCGGTATTTAACAAAGTGCAAGATTAACCCTTTTTAGGGGCAGATTCAGGAATTTTTTCCAGAGGAGGTCAGGCCGGAGATTGTTTTAATGTCTCATTTTTGTGGATAAGTGGAAATGATGAGGAAACATATTACACAACGTACATTGTTTACAATGGTTGTGGTGCACTTACCTTCGTACACTAGTTATTTTTTATTACCTTCCCCATTTCCAAACTGCTTAAAAAGATGCTCTGAAATCATAGCAGTTACTATCCACAATAACAATTGCTGACCATTCCAGTCAGTCCATGATGTGAAACCCATCCAGACTGTTGATTCCGCAGAATGCATCACCAGCACCGACATCTTTCAGAAAATGCAGTGAATCTTCGTTCTATCACGCAGTCCATCAGGAAATCGCCCATGTCAAAGCCACTGAGATGACCCTTGTTTAGAGTTGACATTTGGCCTTTAACCTAAAGATTCTGCAGTCCTGTATTTGTTTACACATACATGTAAAACTGTAAATTCAGCTTAATCCCGTGGTAGCTACGTGCTGAAACTATGAATGATTAACTCCTCAATAAAACAAGTAAAAAAGAACAATTAGACGACCCAGTCAATGAATCAAATTTATTTTTAAGAACAACATGCTTTTATACTGGAAGATGTTAAGCTTTCACACAGCCTGTTAAAAACTACTGTCACCATTGACTCCTGTCGCATAGATTCCACTTTTAACGAGTACATTTGTTTTCGTTCCACTAGCACAACAGAAACAGAATCTGAGGTGCATTATGGTGTTTGTAACCAAATGTTGGTTGATTAACTTGATTGGAGAGTTGGTATTTTCTTGAGCAATGGTGGTCTTCGGTTCCTTCCAGAAAAACGTAAAATGCACCCATGGAGAAAAGAAAACTCTCATCAACAATGAGCATCATATATCATCTGACAGAATGCTCAAAATGTGTTCTTGTGGCATTCTGTTCATCAGGCTTACACTGCAACCAACCAGAATGGCCCAACTCTGCCATATTTTTTTCTAACCCGCTTGTCAAAGAAAATCCAAGTGCCCAAAGTTGGATCTTTTTTTCATACACACCATGGGATGAGATACTACAGAAGTAAAAAACAATTCCGACTGCAGAATCTGTCTCCTCTAGTTTGTACGCACATAGGAGACCCTTGTATAAGCAAGAAATCAATTTGACCACAGTTGTGAGCTGGGCCTGTCTATCTTGGGCATCTATGTAACCCAGGTATTAAAGTGAGTTGCATACCTTGGGTGGACCTGATTGAAAAGAGGTCATTGCAATTGAGGTTATGTGAATTGTGCGCGGACTTAGCTCAGTCCAAAAATAGCACCTCTCTCTGTCCCAGTTTTAGTGGTTTCTGGGGAGTCAGGGAAATCTGCCACAAAATGAAGAGGAACAGTCAAGGAAACCCATCGACAAAAATCCAGCTTAAAGCACGTGTTCATTGTGCAAGAAAAATAAGTGTTTTCTTCGGGTTGCCTTAACTGTACGAAAACCAAGGAATGCCCACACTATGTAAGTAACATAAACATCATCTGGCTTACGTATCCTATCGGTATAAGTGAAAATGAAATTGTCTTCTTTCACAATGAAATCGAAGAAAAGTACATTATGTATCTACAATGTTAACACTGATTTATGGAAGTCGTGATAAAGATACATTGTATCAAATTTACAAATATATACATTTATACTCTTAATAGTTATTTTCCCACACAGTAAGCTTGAATCTTTTGGCATAACTCCTCAAACGTCCCGATGTACCTGTGTAAACACAATTTCGTGAGGAAAGCTGGACATATTAAGTGTCTTTTAATTTCAGTCGTGTTTTTTTTTTCTTCTTTAAAGTGCTGAAAAAAAATAAGCTTGAAATTACAAAAGTGCATCGGTGGTTAATACTGATTCTGACTTCTCACATTTAACTTCCTGTTTGATGATGGACAAAATATCGTACGAATACCCAGAGTCACTTCCATCTTGTTGTTAGAGAAACTGGGCACTCATACTACGTCAGCGATAGCGAGGAGATGAAGGAATTGGATGTTTAACTGAAAATATTTTTCTGGCAGCTTCAAGTTTAACGGTGCCCTCTTTGGTCAATGCAACCCATGTGGCTTGACCATGGGCTTTGCAAGGAAGGGCCATATGGCTCTATCAGAGAGTGGACAAAACATATGTTAGTGGCAGGCTGACCAACACTGAATGGTGGAGGGAGGTCAATTCTAGATCTGAGGCATTTTCAAGGAAAGTGGCAATTTCCATCCTCATCTATTCTTCCCTGTTATCTTTTCTCCCCCTCTCCCTTTTTCTGGTGAGGGGAATGTCCCCTCTTGCTCCCCCCTCCCAACACCATGTGTCAAACTGGTTCCCAGGGGTCACCATTCTTTGTGCCATCTCTGGGGGCCAAAATACACAGTGTAGGCAAATTTTACATGTCCATCTTGGACCCTACTCCCACTGGCTCGTTTCTAGCTGACTACATACAGTTGTGACGTGAGGTCAGAGTATGAAGCCATTTTGTTTCCCAAATGGAAGGCTATTGACCCTGCTGCTGCACAAATTGATGACAAAAATGTTATGCAACAGATCAAAGTTGGACTGTTGATTGTTTCGCGCATGCATTTATGTCCATTGGGGTGCACGTGGCAGACTTTGGAACCAAGATGGCTTCTACTCCAAAGTTGTCACAAAATCTTTCGATATGCAGCTCTGGTGTATTGGTGCGTGTGGCACCCTCAAGAAGCCATACAAGGACATCTTGGTCAGTACTTGCATTCTGAGTCCCTTCAGAATTGGAGAGACTCAAGAGGTACATGTAAGGATGCTTTGGCATCACAACCTCTGCATCTCCGGCAATTAATAACCTGGAACTTGATATCAGTTACATTTTGTATCATAAACCACAGACAAAATAATATTTACACTTAAACTTTATGGAAGAATGCAGCTTACATGTATAGGTGGTATTCTGTATACATATATAAATGAAAGAAAACACAAAGTAAATGTTAAGCTTTTTTTTCTCTTCAAGTGAAAACTGACAAATATTTGTACATGTACATAATGTCTGAAAAGTCTTGAGGCCACAAACAAAGTTGTCAAATACAAAAAACACTAAGATATCTGTTCAATTTTTGTATGTACATGCACGCACAAAAATGTTCAACAAAAGTGAGTACATTTGATTCATTTCTTTTTAAATGTGAGGTATCTTGGATGAAGAATTGGGGACTGTAAAAATTTGGTAACCTTTTGTACCAGCAGTTGTTCAAACTTTCTCTGCTCCTGACATTCCCTCCAGAATGATTGTTCATCCAAACACAAAAATCAGACAGCACTGCAGATTTTCAGTGGTATAAACTTCAGGCAATCATTGCCATGGTTTTGTCTGTTGCCATAGCAACCAGGGATGGTTTAGTCAGTGACTGGACTCTGTTGCTTTTGTTCAGATGATGTTGTTGATCTTGGAGCAATCCACCTCCACCTTGATGAACATCGTGTCGTTCTTGATGTAGTGTTTTGTCTTGAGGAAGGTGTGTGAGACGAACGTCGGGTAGCCGTAGCCCAGCGTGTAGACATCACGGCTGGGCCTCTGGAAGTTCTTCCAGGTGGGGTCCGGCGTGAAGCACTCCTTGACGTGGGATGGTTTCTGGCCGTCTTCAGCCTGGTCTAGGAGAGTGAAGGATATCGGGTGGGTGAAGGGCCAGCGCAGGAGGGCATCATTCTCCCCACTGACCGTCCGGATGTACACCGACAGGTGGGTGCCCTCCCCGGATCCGTTCCCATTTGGGAAGGCCGAGACCTGCAGCCGGTAGCCATTGCGGCTGGTGGCGAAAACAGGGCTCCGCAGCTCATATTCGTCCTCCAATTTGGATTTGGCAAAGCGGGCGGCATAGTCGGTGATCTTCCACAGCAGCGTGCCATCCATGCTCAACGACAGAGTGTCCAGCTGTGCCCGCAGGTCGTGGATTTGTTTCTGTTGGCGGCGGACAACATGACACATCAGACCCAGGTGTTCCTTAGTGTTCTCATTAAGATGTCTTTCCATGGAGTACCTCGGACCCTGGTTTGACACATGAAATCAAAAGAAATTTTTTTCATTATCTTTCTCCATGGCTTCCATAAGCACAAGCGTCATTTAAAGCCAAGAGCATGTAGTATTTGCAGCTTTACGTTAGCAAACGCCAAGACCCAATGTGTGACCCCGTCTGTAACAATGAGGGCGCAAGTCGCCTGAGCCACTTGTGACTATCAGGCCTTGAAAAGAATGTGAACACAACACATTTTATATATATAACGGTTTTTTGCCCGTACCCAACGTATGTTAATAAGCACTGTATACTCAGTGCTGTCCGAGAGCTTGCGAAAAAAAAACCTCACAAGCTTACTCGGGTGGGACTCGAACCCACGACCTCCTGCTTACTAGTGCAGATGTCTTAACCACTCGACCACCGAGCTTGCCGGGGTCGGCTGGCCGGTCCGAGTCAAATGAAGCAGCGGGTACCGCGAATTATTTTCAAGATGTATTTTTTTTTTTTGTCACCATCACAGTGCCCACTGTCATCAGGTTGCCACAATGAGTGACATACAAGGTCTACTCTTTAAATGTCACAATTGTCTTTTTTGGGGGGGATGTGACCCCCGGAATCTCCCCCGGGGGAGGGGGGGCTATGCCACTGCTGGCCATTAGTACAAAAGTAAAAGAATAACTCACAAAATGTTAAAAATTCCATGCAGCTATCAAAACACTACAATAATACATATTCCATTGACTAATAAATGAAAATACAAACCTTTAAAATTCGTGGGACGAATGTACATTTTGCAAGAATGTGAGACAATTATCGAAAATCAATCAAAAGGCAATTTTTTCTGCAAACTTTGCCCTCCATACAAATTGTAGGTAAAATGAGAGAGGTCTATATCAGAACCGAGTGCTAAGCTTGCTCTTTCTTATGCAAACTGAACAAAAATTATTGCAAAAAAATATGGCCTTGTGACTCATTCTCAAAGTACAGGTCTTATACCCAATAAATCCAGAGAAATTTGCACTTTAATCGTTTGGGTTGTAGCAAAGCTTCACCAACAGCCGATGGTACGCCGTTTTCTTAATCACCCAGTGAGAGGGTCCAGGCACAGAGGTTAATTGGAAGGGTAGCTGCAATTATTTTTTTCTTTTAAATACGAACCTCAAAATGCACCTTTGTGTCTCACTGAACATTTCAATTTTTGGTGCACTATTTCCAAGCATTTTTTTGCTGCTTCTTTGGGGTTTCATGCAGAGAATTTCCATATTCATGAGCAAAACTGTGATGTCATTCCAGGAGGAAAACCAAAATATTACTCTGATTTGTGCATAAACACTCTTGCAATTCTTTTAAAGATTTTGCTGGCCTGAATTTTCTCTTTGGTGATTCACTGTTGTGTAGTGAATGGCAAGTGCAAGCAATAAACCTTTTCTCTGAGATGTTTTCAGTGACTAAGTTCTGGGCTCGCTATTTGAACAGAAAAACCTATGCACCAAAACATGTCGTTACAGCAACAGTACCCTCAGTTTTCCAGGAAAGCATGGTTGATTTTTAAAAGTAAAAAAGCGCACTTATCAATACATTTGACCTGACAGATATGTCAAATAGTGTTCATATGTCGAAGAGTAACATATTGCAGAAAAATTATGTCCAAGAAGAAAGTCACTACAGCTACACTTCAAAGATCTTACTCTGTGTTTGCATCCGTGCTGGACAAATGGGCAGCTTGCCATGGAGGAGGGGCAGGAATCCTTAATGTGCTTGTCAACTTCTTCCCTGGCTATCTTAGCCGAGTCGCAGCGGTTTGGGCAACAGACAGGGTACCGGGGACACTGATGGAGATGGCTCTGCAAAGTGAGAGATGAGAGATGATGTTTAAATATTTACTTCAAGATACCCACACTTGACCATCCAGAATTAGAGACCTTTTGTACTTAATAATGCATTTTGTAAAAGCATTTTCCTTTTCTTAAGTGGTGACCTATAGTGTTTATGTTTCAACTTGTTTATGTTCCAACGTAAAACGTGTCTAAAAATGCAGAAATTTTCTTTGTTGAGACTGTGGTTTCCATGTTGCCCTGAAAATCATATACAGTACGACCTCTTTAATGCAAACTCTTTTGACGAGGAATTGTTTGAACCAAATTTCTGGTTTACCCATACTGAAAAAACAGATGGACTAACAAACGAATATTGTGCCAGGCCTGTCGGCTGGGGGGGTTCGAGGGAACCTCCTCCCCGCTCGCTTCTGAGTTCGGCTTGTTGGGCTTTTTCTTTGTACTGAATATTTTAAATAGACCGTAATATTCAGCACCGTAATATTCGGCATACAAGCCACGGCTTATACGTTGATTCTCAAGCTCAAGGTGACCACGATTCTGCATATTAATTGAGTCAATCTCCAGTCATATGTACCGTCAGGAAGTTCCGGCAAATATCCCCATTTCAGGTGTTTCAAAGGGTTTGAAATCAATGCATTTTTGTTAAGTTTATTTAATATTGAAAACTACAGTGTACAAGTCTTACATGCAACCTTTAGTTCGCGACAGACGTGCAACTTTTCAATGTTGTTTTCCAAAGCACATTGTGATAGGCCTTTGTATAAAAATATGTATTCACAGTGCCGAAAGTTCCACTTTTGGGTTTAAACCCCCCCCCAGTCTCTGGTCAGGCAACAGGCCTGTGTGTACACTTTAGCAAGGAGAATTTTAACAACAAGAGGGTACGTTCACATCATTTTGACAGAGACCAAAACTTTTCCGGTATACCATTTCTCTGGGATGGTTATATGTTCAGGCCAATGGTCCAACCAGACTGGCAAACGGACTGCACAAATCGTAGAGCTAATGCTATCAGGATACAGGTAAGTCTTGTCACTGTTTATTTGAAAAAGTCAAACTTTGGGGGGATCTAAAGTTCAGATCTGGTATGTGAAAGAGAAAATTACAGTTAACGATGCCGGTTTTGGTTCAGTTCCCTCTAAACATTAGTCTCTGTCAATGTTACGCCTTCGTGCTCGCAGACACAATGCAGTCAGATCATGGACTACATACGCCTGTGGATACCATTAAAAGAATCTAAAAATGGGTCATTATGTGAGGCAGCTGGGGGTCTCTCTGTGGGGGAGGGCGACTGACAGAAGAGGACTTTTATTATCACTTCTTTTCAACCAAACAAGACCACATTACATCTTAGTCTGTCTACATACACGTAGGCAACAAAATGCTATGTGCAGTTGGCAATGTGTGTTGTGCTTTAGACTGAAAAATGTAGTTTTTGTTTACTTGTTCACATTTCTAAAATTTGACGGAATGTGTGCTCCATTTCCTTCAAAAAACAAGGTCATATGAAAAAACTTGCCACATGGCATCGCACGAACTGCATTGTTGTGGGACTGGAGCTAAGTAAACTGTTCAACATCAAAGGTTACTTGTAGACAATTTTGAAAGTACTGTACAAACTCGTATCCAAAAATTTGGAGGTATGTCATAGGTTTATTAAGCTAATTCAGGACTGCCAGACAAAATCAACCGGAATTCGCTGCAAAATTTCTTCGACTTTAGACCAGCAAAAATCTGTATAGAACACATTATAAATACTATTGGAGAGCCTTAACTATGCTCTGAATGCTCCTACTTACATGCACATCCCCCTACTAGAATCATCACATGTACACACATCAGCCACATCTGAAAGACTGGCTGTGGCTATACATGATGCGTGCCACTATGGAAGCTGCTTTATATCCCACAGACACACCTAGCTGTAGACTGAAGTAATACGGCCTTACCTGCAATGTGTCAAAAATGAATTCCTTGGCGCAGTACTTGCAGGGGACCTGTCTCTTGGGACATTCGTTCATCATGTGGGAGTTGATGTATCGCCGCTGCAGCTGTGCCCCACACTTGTTCTCACAGAAGACGACTTCCAGCTGACAACGCCCTGTGTGGTGCTGCGAGATCATGGGACCAAAGGAAAGACAGATAAATATAGACTATCCCAGTATCCCTTGAGGACTGGCTGGTTTGTTGACCAAAGAAGCTGGCAAAACAGCCAGCCAAACACTTTCACTAGACTGTATCGATATAACTACATTATACCAACACTTCTATGTACATGTAGCTAATAGTGTGGAAACCAGCTAAACCACCATCCAGAAAATTAAACTTGCTTATCTTCTGACTATACCTTGCTAATCAGCCACTCGCCTGACCAACAAAACCACTGAACCACTGACCAATCTACTGCCAAACCAGTCCATCCAAGAGTCAATCCACAGGCCAACCAGCCAATCCACAGGTCAACCAGCCAATCCATGGTCAACCAATGACCGAGCAGCTGATCAACTGGCCTAGTAGCCGCTGTTTATCCCAACTAGCCAATGTTCTAGCCAACAAAATCAACATGATGGGTAACTATTTAACTCACAGGTCAAGTAGCCATTTCACTGGCCAGCTTTAACCAATCCACTAGCCAGCTGCCTATTCAGTGGCCCACAATCCACTTGACAAGCCAATTGATAAATATTGTGAAAGTGAGATCTTTCCTTACATCCATTCTCTGTCCTGGAAACTGGCCGCCACAGAACTCACAGGTTGAATTTCTCTTGGGACAGTCAAACTGCCTGTGATCCTTCAAATGGTTCCTAGCAACCATTGCCGAGCAGTCTGTGCAGGCGGCCATGTTGTATGCACAGGACTCCAGGTGGGGCTACAATGAAAACAGAAAACAAAAGCGAGAAGATGAAATGAGCTTTTCTTAACCAAACTCTGAAAGCAATAAATAGGGTAATCAATACAATACAATAAAAATGATGTTTTGCGGCAACTTTTCTGAAACACTTAGACATTTAAGACACTGTGATTTATGCGATGAAAAAACAGAGTTTCAACAGCCAGGACTGTCAGCTCACAACAGTTTATTTCCTCCTGAAATTGGGTAGAATGAGCAACTGTACCCTGCTTTCAATTAACAACATCCTACGAAGAAGTACAAAGAAATTTTGAACATAAAGAGCCTATAACTAAATGGTCAAAGCTCTCTCATCACAGAACAGTTTGCGAGATATCCAATACCAAAGAAGAAAGCCGCTTCAGCAGAGGGCTGTATGCAAGCACTTTCATATGCTCCAGTGATTTTTACGGCATGTCTCATTTTTTATACCTACCCATTCATCTCAACCCATAAATATCCAGGAGTGTATATTTACTATGCTTTCAGCTTCAGCGACCATTATTTAACGAGGTCTCTAAAGGCACATGAACGACAGCATAGGAAACCAAATTCAAGGCTCCATAATCATTTCTACATGTGTGCATGTGTATGGCAATATGTGGCAGTGTGCTTGAATGACCAATCCAAGTCTGTCGATGCACGCTTGGGTGACTTCAATTCTTTCCTTCACCACTAACATCTCATCATTCAATCACAGCAAATCATTACATCCATGATTGTGCAGTCCACCACCAGTGTACTTTCGACAGTGATGCCTAATGTACACACAGAAAATTATGCATTCCAAAAAACAGTTTCTGCATAAACCTGATGCACCACTCTGTGTATAAACAAAGAAATTCTTGTTTAGTTTTCTGACCCACTTAAAAGGGGCTTCACATTAAGGTAACCATGTTAGAAACATTCTTTGGACAGAATCATTTCATCACATACAAAATGTGCTCCTATGTTTTGGGACATACAATAAATTAAAACTTCCAAGCCACTCTGTGAATGATACCTCTCAAGTGTTACATGTTTACATAAGGCCAACTGTGTAAGCATGACGCCAGTTCCCTTTCCAGCTTTCTCCACTCAAAAAAAAAAAAACACACACACACACTGGCACAGGAGCAATAAACACAGAAATGTGGGCTATTGTAAATAGAGAAAAACTGTCACTGGGACCGTGAATGTTTGAACTGAAACATGGATGACAGGGCTGCCCTGCTTTCTCAGATCAAACAGTGACAGGCTGTTTGAAGAGAAACACGAGATGGTTTGCACAGCGGAGGAAGTTCAAAGAAAGAGAACAATTTTTATGGGCAGACTGTGCGATAATCTTGCCCCCAGAATTATGCGGTGCAAATTTTATTGCCTTCCTGACAATTTTCAAACAGGAAGAAATACTTCTTCTTCTTCCACAAATCTTTCGCCAGTAACTGCTTGCCATACAGCATTTCATGAATTACAGAAAAGAAGACACTACCTCACAACCCCTGTACACAAAACAATTCAAAGGGTGATTTTAGGGAGACAAATTAAAGCATAAATCATGGTACTTTGGTGTGACTCATGCAAGGCTTTTGTGTTTTAAAAGCACTATATTGTGCAATAACATTAGTTTGTTGAACAAATGTTAGTTTCACTTTTAATTTCATTATGTTCTATTGTATGTATTTCAATAAAGTAGCAGAGTGATAAATCAAAATCATCGCCAATTTGTCTTTTGTCTTTTGGGGCTAGACATGACTCAAGTTGAGCAACAAATGTTGAAAATGCTTTGTAAGGTTCCGTTCGAGCCATTCTGTCATTCAAGCCATTCATGTCTGAAGTTAATCTCACCCATTTTCCAATAAATAACTATTGTTAGCTCTCCCGTTCGTCTTATAACATTATTTCTCCATTTTGCCTTGGACGTAATTCAGATTACTGAATATCAAATACATGTATACATTTTTATTGTACATAGCCTACTAACCTATTTTATTCATTTTTATACATGTATATGCTTTCATATTTGTGTTTATATACGGATTTATTTTTAACGGTTTTATGTTTGTTTTAACTATACCTTTCTCGTAAATTGCAATTTCCCTTGCTGTTGGAACTGGTTAATAAATAAATAAAAATGAATACATTTTGTGTTTCAAGTACAAACTTTTCGCTTACAGCATTTAGTAGTTATAATCCCTTCATGATAAGGGTATTACTTGTTATGGAACCTCAACAAGACATGAAGCACCCCAGCAATGGTGATTAATCTAAATATACATACAGACCATTCTCAGTTTGCCAACGAGATGTATGGGTGGCTCAAGTTTTCCCTTTGGTTAGTTTGGATTTCACCTCAATTTCGTTTGGAATTTATATTTGTCCAATTAATATTAAAGAGAGTTGTATTTTCATCTAGTTTTAGGAGCCACTTGCAGGAAAAACACAGCTGTGTATTAAAAAGGAGACGATCCTATTGGGTTGGAGTACAATAGCTCTCAGAAGAGATTTTGACAGAAGGTATCAGTGAATAACCAAGATCCACTCAACCTTACAACATGCCATGCATGACCACGACACCTCCTTATCCAACCACACTAGGGATCCTTACTGCCTCCGGTACCTCGGTCCCCCTCCAACCCCCCCTCCCCCATCAGACAAGCCGTCGCCCGAAGACACCAACCCGCACATAATGGTGTCCAGGTCAGGTACCAAACCCAATTACAGACACTCAGGGGTCCTAATCAGATCTGCCAGCCAGTGGCGTCTAGCCGCTGGACTGTGCAAAATGAATCGGAAAGGAGATGGAGTGATACCAAGTGCGTACACACTCAAGGCAAGTTTTTTTTTTCATTTCAATCACTTCAAACATGTTTATTTTTTCATTAGATACAGCTGGGTATGCAATCAATATGCGGAACCCTATAAACTCAAACAGCCCTCTGAAGTAAGTACATGAAGTTGCGTCCATGTTTTTTTCTTGGCTGATAGACTAAGCTGGGGGGGTAAAGTCAGACACCACAGTACAATTTGAAGGCAGAGCCACATGTATCGCAGATATCGTCATAGCAGTGCATGACAAGATGAAGGTCACATGATCACATTTTCTTCTTATGGAGGGCCATCTGCAAGGGGTGCACACATACATGTTTGTCTTTCCACAGTCCCCCCTCCAATCCAGATTTGTCCCGCCCCCATTCATGTCAGAAAAATCATTGTCAATGTTGGTGGCGTGCACGTAGTGGGATGCTGTTTACGTAAAGGCCAAATAAGCATGCTCTTTCGAAGAGCCCGCTTATTGATTAATTGACCTGCACCAACACTAATGGCTGTGCCCTTTGACACAACGCAGCAAATATTCCCAAACCGATGCATGCATGTATACACATCATTCTAGTTTGAAGACATTGTAGAAAATATAACGGCACAATATGTACAGAGCAGCATACTGAGGCATTGGGTCATATCATGAAGGATACAAGAGGCTGGGTTAAAATAATGCTTTTAAATTTCCATTGTTCGATCCCAGTAATGAGTGTTTACAACAGTTCAAATCTGTTATTATGCAAATCAATTCACCTTTTCACCCAGATCATGGGTAATCATGTAGTAGTTATCCTTTCACAGCATCACGCCCACATTTATCCTTGTATCAAGCACAGCTGTTTGTCAGTGCTAAATTATAACACTTCATAAAAAAATGATGGAACTATTGTTATCCCTGTGATGACTGAATTGCCTAGAGAAGTGACTGGCCGTGACATCAAGATATGCTGTAAAATTTGACAGCTTTAGAAATAAAAACTAGTGATAAAAAATAAAACTGCCAATCATCCACAAGAAATATTGTTGATCAAAGCTGACACCTCGACAGGCCAGTGGATAGCAGGGGACTTCAGAACTGGGCATATTTCTCTTGAAATGACATTGGACATTCTACCAGACCCCAGGTGCTCAAATCCCCCAAGGCAGACAGGGTCTACAACCACCCAGGGACGGGAGAATGGTGGGATCATTATCAGTCACCAGTTAATGGGCCTCCTTGGTCAATGTGACAGGAACCTGTGTAGGCTGACTAGGAGGTTGGAATGGGGAGTGGTGCATGGACAGATCCTAAAGTAATTTTTTTTGGGGGGGGAGGGGAGATGTGTTTTTGGGAGGCAAAAAATTTTGAATTCTTTCAACGACACCTCTAATGGCCTTTCAGAGGGGTGAGGCTACATTGGTAGCTTTTTACCGGAAGGGAAAAGATACGGACTAAAAAATTCTCCTTTCTCTCACTATTACAAAAACATGACTTTTTATTTGAAGGGGACAACAGGACAATTTTTACTTTCAGCAAAGAACAGATTACCAGCGTAAATGACATGCTATGTATGACTTGTGACCAGTTTCCCCAATGAGTTTTATGCTAAGGAGGAAAGTTCTCTCTCATAGCATAGCCTGGAGTGGCTTGACCATGGGCAGATAAACTTGAGCAAACAAGAGCTGAAAAGATGAAAACTTATCTATATAAGCTAACTTATAAAAGCTTTACAATTTAGACATTTGAAACTGCTTGGACACATTTCTAGGCTTATTTGATGATATTTATCTCGACAACAGCTCTTTTTTTAACCATCAAACTTCTACTGATATCATGAGGCTGCATTTTACTGGATGTGAAGTATGACTTTTTGAAAAAATCAAAAATCGGTACAAAAACTGCAAAAATAAGAGTAAAATCACCCTTCTCCAGACGAGTGGAACTTTCCACGATGTTTCAAGATTTGTACGTACATTAACATTCGAAAGAAAAGGACAAGGAGTCGGGCAGCTTCACACAACAGAGAGCTGTGCTCATTCAAAAGAGACGATGGCTACTGCATACAACCTTCAGTTTTTTTCCAGGCATCCATATGTAGACCATAAGGCTGATGATCCAACACTGTCATATGATATACAAGGACTCCATACAGTAACAAACCATTAATATTTTAGAAGCACGCGGCAAGTTATTACAGTCTGACAGCTTATTAGAATAGAGAACAAGACCACACACAAGGAAATAAGCTGCACGAAAATGGATTGTCCGTTTTTGTGTACACTTTGATGTACAGCGTGGCCACAGACCCCACGACTCCTGTGTGCCTTTTGCGGGTAACCGAGGCGTGAGTTTCGCAGATGACCCTCCGTGCGGGTGCTAAATCGCATCATTTATGCATGAGATTTTAGAGATGGTGGAAACTCCAGAATGCGCCGACAAAACTGACTCTCTTTGGAAAGCAGCTAAATTGAAAATTAATCTGCTCTTTCCACACACTTTCATGCCATCATTGCGACCAAAAATATCCTTCTTGGAAATGTTTTTGTGACCTTTTAGGCTGAGAATAACTTCTTTCTAGAATTGTCGGCACTTATATTAATTCCCTATATAACCACTACAGCACCAGCTCTGACCAAATAAAGAATGGAGGTTTGTAAAAGCAAGTTTGAAAAACTAAGGCTTAGGTGAAGTGTATTAAATTTGTAGAAACAAAGTACCAAGTTATGTTTTATTTCACTGGTTAACAAACAGCAAAGGAAACCAAAGAAACACAAGTGATACCAAAATATAGCTATAATTCCCATCGGAAGAGAAATCTCATCCAACAAAAATGAATTACGGACTGCATCTTGCTCCGGGCTGGAAAACACATCCCACGATGTCTGGGAAAATATTCTCGGATCTCTTTACAAATGAACAATTTCCAGCTGAACAAAGGAAGTATTGTTTTGACAATTCCGTCCTTGCCTACTGCATGAATAAGGTACATGTACA
Source organism: Acanthaster planci (assembly GCF_054643075.1). Taxonomy (NCBI): domain Eukaryota; kingdom Metazoa; phylum Echinodermata; class Asteroidea; order Valvatida; family Acanthasteridae; genus Acanthaster; species Acanthaster planci. Next base: position 65 of record NW_028257769.1, on the reverse strand, counting down.
TGTACAGTACGGAGAGCTGTGCTTCATTATGAAAATGAACGAAGGGCTCAAGGGCTGATGGAATA
>NW_028257768.1:0-46544 GCF_054643075.1 Acanthaster planci | reverse complement strand
CTGGGCCTCCCGGCGGGGCGGCGGGCTGCCACTTTTTCCGCACCTCCCGTCCCGGGGCTCTCCGGCAGGGCCGGCCGCGGCCCGGGAGCGGCCTTTCCGACACCTTAGGGCAAGGCCGGGCGGGCCGGCCGACGCTCTTCTGGGCATGAAGGGTCGGGCCGGCCGCGCAGAGAAACGCCGTTAACGGAGCGCCCAGAGGGCCTCCCAGCGGGACGGCGAGCAGCCACTTTCCTTGAGCCGCTACGGAGCGGGGCTTGTCCAGACCCCAGGGGGAATCGCTCCGGAGGCTTGGGCTCCACCCTGCAGGAATTGCCGTATTGTATGGACAATATATGGCTGTACTGATTTCTGGCAGCTGGAGCTGAGCTCCAGACCACCCTCCCCCTATAAATAGGCAAACCAGGGAGTGGGGGTTAAGGTCCAAAACGCTCTCATTGAAATACGCACGTTGTGGGCCCAACCTGTCCCGGGGCAAAGCCCTCTAAGAGGCTTTGGGTGGGCCGGCGAGCCGATGGACGCCATGCCTGAAGCGCCCGGCCCGCTCTCCGCGGGCAACCCCGGACATCCGAACCTCTCGGACCAGGTTTTCCGAAAAAGGCGATTCACCGCGCCGCACAACGCAACCCGCCGGCATGGAGCCGTTTTCGCCCGGGGAAGCGTGTCGGAAATGCACGGCTTTAGAGGGTCCGCGTGCGGCTGCTGCGGGTTTTTTTTCCCAAGGACGGCAATTCGCCGCGGAGACACCCTCCCCCCTATAAAAAGGCAAACCAGGGAGTGGGGGTTAAGGTTCAAAACGCTCTCATTAAAATAAGCACGTTTCGGGCCCAACAGACCCCGACGAGAGACTCTCTCGAGAGCCGGGGTGCCTCGCCGACGCGTTGGCAAGTGGGGACGAGTCGGTTTTTGCGCCCGAGTCGGGTCGAAACCGGAGATCCGACCTTTCGCGCACCACCAAGTCCGGGGAAGAAATCTTCAGTGGGCGCCCACGCAACGCCGCCCGTCCGACACCCACAGCGGGACCGGCGCCGCCCGCTGCGAGACTCCGCCCTTGGGCCCGAGGCCCCGGTCCCTACCCGCCCGCTGGCACGTGGCGCCACTCCCCTTAGAGCCCTCTTGCAGGGTGCACCTCCGGCCCCGGATTTCAAATCAGGTTTTGGGCGGCCGGATAAGCCTCGCGGCCCGGCAGCGTATCCCCGGCTCTCGCCGGTGGGGCCGAGTCAGTTTTTGCGCCCGAGTCGAAGCGTAACTGGAGATGAGCCCTTTCGCGGTCAAGGAAGTCCGAGCAAGAAATCTTTAGCGGGCACCCACGTAACGCTCCCCGTCCGGCACCCACGGCGGGACCGACGCCGCCCGCTGCCAGATGCCGCACTCTGGCTGGAAGCCATGGTTTTTCCGTGCCGAACAGCTGATCGCGCGATGGCATTGGGACCGACTTGGCAACTCCCCGAGAGCCCTCCTGCGGGATACACTATTAAACGTGGATTTCAAGTCAGTTTGGGGCGGCCGTGTCAGACGTGCAGCCCAGCAGCCGATCCTCGGCCTCAGGGAAAGCGCTCGTTTACTCCGCCGTCAGTTTCCTCTGCCGAGTCCGAGTGCCGCCGGGCCCGCCGCTGGTACTCCCCGGTCTCCTCCTCCAAGGCCGGTCCGCCCGAGGGCCACCGGGCGGCGCCGGCCGGCCCTCCGCGCTCGACCTCCTCCCCCCGCTGCTGGACCCCACCACCCCTCTCCCAGAAGCCGCTCCCGCAGCAGCGACGTCGTCCGACCCGGCCCGCCAGGATCGGCCCGTCTGCGGCGCGGGCAAATCCCTCGGATCGAAAGCTTTAGTTTTAGCAGATCACAGCAAAGCGGCTGCTCTACTGGGCACGACACCCCAATCCATACCCAAGTCGTCTGCAAGTGATCTGGCGTCCCTCTCGAGACGGCGGTTCGGCTTGCGCCGGAGTTCCCGGCCCCCGGGCAGGGGCCGCGGGCGGAGTCGGCCCGGCCCCCCTCCAGGCAAGAGCGGGTGGGCGCTGACGCGGGCCGCGCACCGGCAGAGATTTCGACTTAGAGGCGTTTAGCCGTAATCTCTCGGGTGGTAGTCTCGCACCAACGGCCTCTCGACCGAGCGCCTGAACCAGGGGTCCGAATCTGCGGTTCCTCTCGTACTGAGCAGGATTGCCGTGACGGCGACCTCTGCATCAGTAGGGTAAAACTACCTGTCTCACGGCGGTCCAAAGCCAGCTCACGTTCCCCATTGGTGGGGTGAACAATCCAACGCTTCGCAATGATAGGAAGAGCCGACATCGAAGGATCAAACAGCAACATTCGCTATGAACGCTTGGCTGCCCCTACCCAGTTATCACTGTGGTAACATTTCTGATACCTCTCGCTTCAACTGCGAAGCTCAAAAGGATCGATAGGCCACGCTTTCACGGTCTGTATTCATGCTGAAAAATCAGATTCAAACGAGCTTTTGCCCTTTTGCTCCGCGCGAGGTTTCCGTCCTCGCTGAGCTCACCTTAGGACACCTGCGTTACCCTTTGACAGATGTACCGCCCCAGTCAAACCCCCCGACTGAAGCTGTCGCCGGAGCGGGTGGCGGCCGGCCGCGTAGCGCCAGAAGACTGGGCCAGCTCCCCGCCTCACCGGCTAAGTAAAGAAACCACGAGAGTAGTGGCATTTCAGCGTCGGGCCTGGGGCCCTCCCACCTATCCCACACCCCTCCGTGTCTCTTCACAAGGTCAGACTAGAGTCAAGCTGATTCTGCCAAGCCCGTTCCCTTGGCTGTGGTTTCGCTAGATAGATAGGGACAGTGGGAATCTCGTTAATCCATTCATGCACGTCATTAATTAGATGACGAGGCATTTGGCTACCTTAAAAGAGTCATAGTTACTCCCGCCGTTTACCCGCAGTTCGCTGAATTTCTTCACTTTGACATTCAGAGCACTGGGCAGAAATCACATCGCGTCAGCGCCCCGGCTGCAGACGTCGCGATGCTCTGTTTTTCATTAGACAGTCGGATTCCCCTGGTCCGTACCAGTTCTGAGCCGGCTGCTGGGCGCCGGCCGAAGCGGCCGCAGCGAGGACTGTCCACGAGGCGGGCCTCACGCCGGTCCGGGCTCGCCCAGCGCCCTAGCTCCGGACCAGCCGATTCCAGGGATCCCGCCCCTTAGCAAGAAAAGGAAACTCTTCCCGGGTCCCCGACCGGCGTCTGGGGCTCGCTTGCTTCGCAGATCGGACCGCCAAGGAGGACGTAGGGCTCCGCCTGCGGGTTTGGGAATATTGACCCGATTCCGTTTCGCCCGGGGGGGCGAGGCCCCGGCCCCGCGAGGTGGGGGGCGCCCGCCTCCGCTGGGAGCGGAACCTCCCTGGGGCTTAGGATCGACTGACCCATGTACAACTGCTGATCGCATGCAAGCCTTCTCCGCCACTCGGCCCTCGAGGATCTCACTCCAATATTTGCTACTACCACCAAGATCTGCGCCCGCGGCGGCTCCACGCGGCCTGGCGGCCGGCGCTTCGACGCGCACCGCGGCGGCCCTCCTACTCGTCGGGGCGTACCAACCGGCCGGCGGTCCCACTCGCTCTCTGCCCCGACGGCAGGTGTGGGCGGCACTCTCAGTGCCATTCATTTTCAGGGCTAGTCGACTTCCATGGCCACCGGCCTGCTGCCCGTATTAAGCAACGCCTTTTCTGGGCTCTGATGAGCGTCGGCCCCAAATGCGGCGCCCCAACCCGGCGGGTCCTCTCGCCCGACCTGAGGTCGATGGGTTCGCAATAGGCCTCGGCCTCTCACTCTCTCTCTCGCCTCTCAGGGCCCGCCCGGCGCCTCGGCGGCTGCCAGGAAGGAGGGCTTCCCTCCGCAGCCCTCTCTTCTCTCTCTCACGGCGCTGGGCGCCCGCTCCCTCTCCGGCGGTCCACTCGGAGATCTGCCACGGGGCCGGCGGCACTCGGTCCCCGTTGGCCGGGTCCGGGCCTCCCCTTTTTCTTTCTCGGCCTGCCCTGCCTGCCTGGCCTCCTTTCCGGCGCGCTCCCTCGAGGCCGCCTGTGTCTTTCTTGTTCGGTTTGGGGGCACGACCGGCGCTCGTTTGTGGGGCGGATACTCAGCGCCGACCTCCCCCGGGGAACGACCCGCCCGGCCGGTGCCCCTCGCCTACCTGCCTGCCTTGCCCGCAGATCTCCCGTATCATCCTCGCCAGAGAGCGGGGGAAACCCGCGCCGCAACATACCGGTCTCTTTGGACTCCCCTTGTTGCCGCCTGCAGCCAGTGTCCTCGCTGGGGCCTCCCGGCGGGGCGGCGGGCTGCCACTTTTTCCGCACCTCCCGTCCCGGGGCTCTCCGCCAGGGCCGGCCGCGGCCCGGGAGCGGCCTTTCCGACACCTCTGGGCAAGGCCGGGCGGGCCGGCCGACGCTCTTCTGGGCATGAAGGGTCGGGCCAGCCACTTTCCTTGAGCCGCTTCGGAGCGGGGCTTGTCCAGACCCCAGGGGGAATCGCTCCGGAGGCTTGGGCTCCACCCTGCAGGAATTGCCGTATTGTATGGACAATATATGGCTGTACTGATTTCTGGCAGCTGGAGCTGAGCTCCAGACCACCCTCCCCCTATAAATAGGCAAACCAGGGAGTGGGGGTTAAGGTCCAAAACGCTCTCATTGAAATACGCACGTTTTGGGCCCAACCTGTCCCGGGGCAAAGCCCTCTCAGAGGCCTTGGGTGGGCCGGCGAGCCGATGGACGCCATGCCTGAAGCGCCCGGCCCGCTCTCCGCGGGCAACCCCGGACATCCGAACCTCTCGGACCAGGTTTTCCGAAAAAGGCGATTCACCGCGCCGCACAACGCAACCCGCCGGCATGGAGCCGTTTTCGCCCGGGGAAGCATGTCGGAAATGCACGGCTTTAGAGGGTCCGCGTGCGGCTGCGGCGGGTTTTTTCCCAAGGACGGTAATTCGCCGCGCAGACACCCTCCCCCCTATAAAAAGGCAAACCAGGGAGTTTTGGGTTAAGGTTCAAAACGCTCTCATTAAAATACGCACGTTTCGGGCCCAACAGACCCCGACGAGAGACGCTCTCGAGAGCCGGGGTGCCTCGCCGACGCGTTTGCAAGTGGGGACGAGTCGGTTTTTGCGCCCGAGTCGGGGTGAAACCGGAGATCCGACCTTTCGCGCACCACCAAGTCCGGGGAAGAAATCTTCAGCGGGCGCCCACGCAACGCCGCCCGTCCGACAACCACAGCGGGACCGGCGCCGCCCGCTGCGAGACTCCGCCCTTGGGCCCGAGGCCCCGGTCCCTACCCGCCCGCTGGCACGTGGCGCCACTCCCATTAGAGCCCTCTTGCAGGGTGCACCTCCGGCCCCGGATTTCAAATCAGGTTTTGGGCGGCCGGATAAGCCTCGCGGCCCGGCAGCGTATCCCCGGCTCTCGCCGGTGGGGCCGAGTCAGTTTTTGCGCCCGAGTCGAAGCGTAACTGGAGATGAGCCCTTTCGCAGTCAAGGAAGTCCGAGCAAGAAATCTTTAGCGGGCACCCACGTAACGCTCCCCGTCCGGCACCCACGGCGGGACCGACGCTGCCCGCTGCCAGATGCCGCACTCGGGCTGGAAGCCATGGTTTTTCCGTGCCGAACAGCTGATCGCGCGATGGCATTGGGACCGACTTGGCAACTCCCCGAGAGCCCTCCTGCGGGATACACTATTAAACGTGGATTTCAAGTCAGTTTGGGGCGGCCGTGTCAGACATGCAGCCCAGCAGCCAATCCTCGGCCTCAGGGAAAGCGCTCGTTTACTCCGCCGTCAGTTCCTCTGCCGAGTCCGAGTGCCGCCGGGCCCGCCGCTGGTACTCCCCGGTCTCCTCCTCCAAGGCCGGTCCGCCCGAGGGCCACCGGGCGGCGCCGGCCGGCCCTCCGCGCTCGACCTCCTCCCCCCGCTGCTGGACCCCACCACCCCTCTCCCAGAAGCCGCTCCCGCAGCAGCGACGTCGTCCGACCCGGCCCGCCAGGATCGGCCGTCTGCGGCGCGGGCAAATCCCTCGGATCGAAAGCTTTAGTTTTAGCAGATCACAGCAAAGCGGCTGCTCTACTGGGCACGACACCCCAATCCATACCCAAGTCGTCTGCAAGTGATCTGGCGTCCCTCTCGAGACGGCGGTTCGGCTTGCGCCGGAGTTCCCGGCCCCCGGGCAAGGGGCCGCGGGCGGAGTCGGCCCGGCCCCCCTCCAGGCAAGAGCGGGTGGGCGCTGACGCGGGCCGCGCACCGGCAGAGATTTCGACTTAGAGGCGTTTAGCCGTAATCTCTCGGGTGGTAGTCTCGCACCAACGGCCTCTCGACCGAGCGCCTGAACCAGGGGTCCGAATCTGCGGTTCCTCTCGTACTGAGCAGGATTGCCGTGACGGCGACCTCTCATCAGTAGGGTAAAACTACCTGTCTCACGGCGGTCCAAAGCCAGCTCACGTTCCCCATTGGTGGGTGAACAATCCAACGCTTCGCAATGATAGGAAGAGCCGACATCGAAGGATCAAACAGCAACATCGTTATGAACGCTTGGCTGCCACTACCCAGTTATCACTGTGGTAACATTTCTGATACCTCTCGCTTCAAACTGCGAAGCTCAAAAGGATCGATAGGCCACGCTTTCACGGTCTGTATTCATGCTGAAAATCAGATTCAAACGAGCTTTTGCCCTTTTGCTCCGCGCGAGGTTTCCGTCCTCGCTGAGCTCGCCTTAGGACACCTGCGTTACCCTTTGACAGATGTTCCGCCCAGTTACAGTCCCCGACTGAAGCTGTCGCCGGAGCGGGTGGCGGCCGGCCGCGTAGCGCCGGAAGACTGGGCCCGCTCCCCCCCTCACCGGCTAAGTAAAGAAACCACGAGAGTAGTGGCATTTCAGCGTCGGGCCTGGGGCCCTCCCACCTATCCCACACCCCTCCGTGTCTCTTCACAAGGTCAGACTAGAGTCAAGCTGATTCTGCCAAGCCCGTTCCCTTGGCTGTGGTTTCGCTAGATAGATAGGGACAGTGGGAATCTCGTTAATCCATTAATGCGCGTCATTAATTAGATGACGAGGCATTTGGCTACCTTAAGAGAGTCATAGTTACTCCCGCCGTTTACCCGCACTTCGCTGAATTTCTTCACTTTGACATTCAGAGCACTGGGCAGAAATCACATCGCGTCAGCGCCCCGGCTGCAGACGTCGCGATGCTCTGTTTTTCATTAGACAATCGGATTCCCCTGGTCCGTACCAGTTCTGATCCGGCTGCTGGGCGCCGGCCGAAGCGGCCGCAGCGAGGACTGTCCACGAGGCGGGCCCCAGGCCGGTCCGGGCTCGCCCAGCGCCCTAGCTCCGGACCAGCCGATTCCAGGGATCCCGCCCCTTAGCAAGAAAAGGAAACTCTTCCCGGGTCCCCGACCGGCGTCTGGGGTTCGCCTGCTTCGCAGATCGGACCGCCAAGGAGGACGGAGGGCTCCGCCTGCGGGTTTGGGAATATTGACCCGATTCCGTTTCGCCCGGGGGGCGAGGCCACGGCCCCGCGAGGAGGGGGGCGCCCGCCTCCGCTGGGAGCGGAACCTCCCTGGGGCTTAGGATCGACTGACCCATGTACAACTGCTGATCGCATGCAAAGCCTTCTCCGCCACTCGGCCCTCGAGCATCTCACTCCAATATTTGCTACTACCACCAAGATCTGCGCCCGCGGCGGCTCCACGCGGCCTGGCGGCCGGCGCTTCGACGCGCCCCGCGGCCGGCCCTCCTACTCGTCGGGGCGTACCACCCGGCCGGCGGTCCCACTCGCTCTCTGCCCCGACGGCCAGGTGTGGGCGGGACTCTCAGTGCCATTCATTTTCAGGGCTAGTCGACTTCCATGGCCACCGGCCTGCTGCCCCTATTAAGCCAACGCCTTTTCTGGGCTCTGATGAGCGTCGGCCCCAAATGCAGCGCCCCAACCGGCGGGTCCTCTCGCCCGACCTGAGGTCGATGGGTTCGCAATAGGCCTCGGCCTCTCACTCTCTCTCTCGCCTCTCAGGGCCCGCCCGGCGCCTCGGCGGGTGCCAGGAAGGAGGGCTTCCCTCCGCGGCCCTCTCTTCTCTCTCTCTGCGCCGTGCCCCCCCTCCCTCTCGGCGGTCCACTCGGAGATCTGCCACGGGGCCGGCGGCACTCGGGTCCCCGTTGGCCGGGTCCGGGCCTCCCCTTTTTCTTTCTCGGCCTGCCCTGCTTGCCTGGCCTCCTTTCCGGCGCGCTCCCTCGAGGCCGCCTGTGTCTTTCTTGTTCGGTTTGGGGCCACGACCGGCGCTCGTTTGTGGGGCGGATACTCAGCGCCGACCTCCCCCGGGGAACGACCCGCCCCAGCCGGTGCCCCTCGCCTACCTGCCTGCCTTGCCCGCAGATCTCCCCTACCATCCTCGCCAGAGAGCGGTGGGAAACCCGCGCCGCAACATACCGGTCTCTTTGGACTCCCCTTGTTGCCGCCTGCAGCCAGTGTCCTCGCTGGGGCCTCCCGGCGGGCGGCGGGCTGCCACTTTTTCCGCACCTCCCGTCCCGGGGCTCTCCGGCAGGGCCGGCCGCGCCCGAGAGCGGCCTTTCCGACACCTCTGGGCAAGGCCGGGCGGGCCGGCCGACGCTCTTCTGGGCATGAAGGGTCGGGCCGGCCACTTTCCTTGAGCCGCTTCGGAGCGGGGCTTGTCCAGACCCCAGGGGGAATCGCTCCGGAGGCTTGGGTTCAAACTGCAGGAATTGCCGTATTGTATGGACAATATATGGCTGTACTGATTTCTGGCAGCTGGAGCTGAGCTCCAGACCACCCTCCCCCTATAAATAGGCAAACCAGGGAGTGGGGGTTAAGGTCCAAAACGCTCTCATTGAAATACGCACGTTTTGGGCCCAACCTGTCCCGGGGCAAAGCCCTCTCAGAGGCCTTGGGGGGGCCGCCGGGCCGATGGACGCTATGCCTGAGGCGCCCGGCCCCGCTCTCCGCGGGCAACCCCGGACATCCGAACCTCTCGGACCAGGTTTTCCGAAAAAGGCGATTCACCGCGCCGCACCACGCAACCCGCCGGCATGGAGCCGTTTTCGCCCGGGGAAGCGTGTCGGAAATGCACGGCTTTAGAGGGTCCGCGTGCGGATTCGGCGGGTTTTTTTTCCCCCAGGACGGCAATTCGCCGCGGAGACACCCTCCCCCCTATAAAAAGGCAAACCAGGGAGTGGGGGTTAAGGTTCAAAACGCTCTCATTGAAATACGCACGTTTGGGGCCCAACAGACCCCGACGAGAGACGCTCTCGAGAGCCGGGGTGCCTCGCCGACGCGTTTGCAAGTGGGGACGAGTCGGTTTTTGCGCCCGAGTCGGGTTGAAACCGGAGATCCGACCTTTCGCGCACCACCAAGTCCGGGGAAGAAATCTTCAGCGGGCGCCCACGCAACGCCGCCCGTCCGACAACCACAGCGGGACAGGCGCCGCCCGCTGCGAGACTCCGCCCTTGGGCCCGAGGGCCCCGGTCCCCTACCCACCCGCTGGCACGTGGCGCCACTCCCATTAGAGCCCTCCTGGAGGGTGCACCTCCGGCCCCGGATTTCAAATCAGGTTTTGGGCGGCCGGATAAGCCTCGCGGCCCGGCAGCGTATCCCCGGCTCTCGCCGGTGGGGCCGAGTCAGTTTTTGCGCCCGAGTCGAAGCGTAACTGGAGATGAGCCCTTTCGCGGTCAAGGAAGTCCGAGGAAGAAATCTTTAGCGGGCACCCACGTAACGCTCCCCGTCCGGCACCCACGGCGGGACCGACGCCGCCCGCTGCCAGATGCCGCACTCGGGCTGGAAGCCATGGTTTTTTCCGTGCCGAACAGCTGATCGCGCGATGGCATTGGGACCGACTTGGCAACTCCCGAGAGCCCTCCTGCGGGATATACTATTAAACGTGGATTTCAAGTCAGTTTGGGGGCGGCCGTGTCAGACATGCAGCCCAGCAGCCAATCCTCGGCCTCAGGGAAAGCGCTCGTTTTACTCCGCCGTCAGTTCCTCAGCCGAGTCCGAGTCCCGCCAGGCCCGCCGCTGGTCCTCCCGGTCTCCTCCTCCAAGGCCGGTCCACCCGAGGGCCACCGGGTGCCACCAGCCGGCCCTCTGCGCTCGACCTCCTCCCCCGCTACTGTACCCCACCACCCCTCTCCCAGAAGCCGCTCCCGCGGCGGCGACGCCGTCCGACCCTGCCCGCTAGGATCGGCCTGTCTGCGGCGCGGGCAAATCCAGCTCACGTTCCCCATTGGTGGGGTGAACAATCCAACGCTTCGCAATGATAGGAAGAGCCGACATCGAAGGATCAAACAGCAACATCGTTATGAACGCTTGGCTGCCACTACCCAGTTATCACTGTGGTAACATTTCTGATACCTCTCGCTTCAAACTGCGAAGCTCAAAAGGATCGATAGGCCACGCTTTCACGGTCTGTATTCATGCTGAAAATCAGATTCAAACGAGCTTTTGCCCTTTTGCTCCGCGCGAGGTTTCCGTCCTCGCTGAGCTCGCCTTAGGACACCTGCGTTACCTTTGACAGATGTTCCGCCCAGTTAAAGTCCCCGACTGAAGCTGTCGCCGGAGCGGGTGGCGGCCGGCCGCGTAGCGCCGGAAGACTGGGCCCGCTCCCCCCCTCACCGGCTAAGTAAAGAAACCACGAGAGTAGTGGCATTTCAGCGTCGGGCCTGGGGCCCTCCCACCTATCCCACACCCCTCCGTGTCTCTTCACAAGGTCAGACTAGAGTCAAGCTGATTCTGCCAAGCCCGTTCCCTTGGCTGTGGTTTCGCTAGATAGATAGGGACAGTGGGAATCTCGTTAATCCATTAATGCGCGTCATTAATTAGATGACGAGGCATTTGGCTACCTTAAGAGAGTCATAGTTACTCCCGCCGTTTACCCGCACTTCGCTGAATTTCTTCACTTTGACATTCAGAGCACTGGGCAGAAATCACATCGCGTCAGCGCCCCGGCTGCAGACGTCGCGATGCTCTGTTTTTCATTAGACAATCGGATTCCCCTGGTCCGTACCAGTTCTGATCCGGCTGCTGGGCGCCGGCCGAAGCGGCCGCAGCGAGGACTGTCCACGAGGCGGGCCCCAGCTCGGTCGGGGCTCGCCCAGCGCCCTAGCTCCGGACCAGCCGATTCCAGGGATCCCGCCCCTTAGCAAGAAAAGGAAACTCTTCCCGGGTCCCCGACCGGCGTCTGGGGTTCGCCTGCTTCGCAGATCGGACCGCCAAGGAGGACGGAGGGCTCCGCCTGCGGGTTTGGGAATATTGACCCGATTCCGTTTCGCCCGGGGGGCGAGGCCACGGCCCCGCGAGGAGGGGGGCGCCCGCCTCCGCTGGGAGCGGAACCTCCCTGGGGCTTAGGATCGACTGACCCATGTACAACTGCTGATCGCATGCAAGCCTTCTCCGCCACTCGGCCCTCGAGCATCTCACTCCAATATTTGCTACTACCACCAAGATCTGCGCCCGCGGCGGCTCCACGCGGCCTGGCGGCCGGCGCTTCGACGCGCCCCGCGGCGGCCCTCCTACTCGTCGGGGCGTACCACCCGGCCGGCGGTCCCACTCGCTCTCTGCCCCGACGGCCAGGTGTGGGCGGCACTCTCAGTGCCATTCATTTTCAGGGCTAGTCGACTTCCATGGCCACCGGCCTGCTGCCCGTATTAAGCAACGCCTTTTCTGGGCTCTGATGAGCGTCGGCCCCAAATGCAGCGCCCCAACCCGGCGGGTCCTCTCGCCCGACCTGAGGTCGATGGGTTCGCAATAGGCCTCGGCCTCTCACTCTCTCTCTCGCCTCTCAGGGCCCGCCCGGCGCCTCGGCGGCTGCCAGGAAGGGGGGCTTCCCTCCGCGGGCCTCTCTTCTCTCTCCCCGCGCTGCGCGCCCGCTCCCTCTCCGGCGGTCCACTCGGAGATCTGCCACGGGGCCGGCGGCACTCGGGTCCCCGTTGGCCGGGTCCGGGCCTCCCCTTTTTCTTTCTCGGCCTGCCCTGCTTGCCTGGCCTCCTTTCCGGCGCGCTCCCTCGAGGCCGCCTGTGTCTTTCTTGTTCGGTTTGGGGCCACGACCGGCGCTCGTTTGTGGGGCGGATACTCAGCGCCGACCTCCCCCGGGGAACGACCCGCCCCGGCCGGTGCCCCTCGCCTACCTGCCTGCCTTGCCCGCAGATCTCCCGTATCATCCTCGCCAGAGAGCGGGGGAAACCCGCGCCGCAACATACCGGTCTCTTTGGACTCCCCTTGTTGCCGCCTGCAGCCAGTGTCCTCGCTGGGGCCTCCCGGCGGGGCGGCGGGCTGCCACTTTTTCCGCACCTCCCGTCCCGGGGCTCTCCGGCAGGGCCGGCCGCGGCCCGGGAGCGGCCTTTCCGACACCTCTGGGCAAGGCCGGGCGGGCCGGCCGACGCTCTTCTGGGCATGAAGGGTCGGGCCGGCCACTTTCCTTGAGCCGCTTCGGAGCGGGGCTTGTCCAGACCCCAGGGGGAATCGCTCCGGAGGCTTGGGTTCAAACTGCAGGAATTGCCGTATTGTATGGACAATATATGGCTGTACTGATTTCTGGCAGCTGGAGCTGAGCTCCAGACCACCCTCCCCCTATAAATAGGCAAACCAGGGAGTGGGGGTTAAGGTCCAAAACGCTCTCATTGAAATACGCACGTTTTGGGCCCAACCTGTCCCGGGGCAAAGCCCTCTCAGAGGCCTTGGGTGGGCCGGCGATCCGATGGACGCTATGCCTGAAGCGCCCGGCCCGCTCTCCGCGGGCAACCCCGGACATCCGAACCTCTCGGACCAGGTTTTCCGAAAAAGGCGATTCACCGCGCCGCACCACGCAACCCGCCGGCATGGAGCCGTTTTCGCCCGGGGAAGCGTGTCGGAAATGCACGGCTTTAGAGGGTCCGCGTGCGGATTCGGCGGGTTTTTTTTTCCCCCAGGACGGCAATCGCCGCGGAGACACCCTCCCCCCTATAAAAAGGCAAACCAGGGAGTGGGGGTTAAGGTTCAAAACGCTCTCATTGAAATACGCACGTTTGGGGCCCAAACAGACCCCGACGAGAGACGCTCTCGAGAGCCGGGGTGCCTCGCCGACGCGTTGGCAAGTGGGGACGAGTCGGTTTTTGCGCCCGAGTCGGGTTGAAACCGGAGATCCGACCTTTCGCGCACCACCAAGTCCGGGGAAGAAATCTTCAGCGGGCGCCCACGCAACGCCGCCCGTCCGACAACCACAGCGGGACAGGCGCCGCCCGCTGCGAGACTCCGCCCTTGGGCCCGAGGCCCCGGTCCCTACCCACCCGCTGGCACGTGGCGCCACTCCCATTAGAGCCCTCCTGGAGGGTGCACCTCCGGCCCCGGATTTCAAATCAGGTTTTGGGCGGCCGGATAAGCCTCGCGGCCCGGCAGCGTATCCCCGGCTCTCGCCGGTGGGGCCGAGTCAGTTTTTGCGCCCGAGTCGAAGCGTAACTGGAGATGAGCCCTTTCGCGGTCAAGGAAGTCCGAGGAAGAAATCTTTAGCGGGCACCCACGTAACGCTCCCCGTCCGGCACCCACGGCGGGACCGACGCCGCCCGCTGCCAGATGCCGCACTCGGGCTGGAAGCCATGGTTTTTTCCGTGCCGAACAGCTGATCGCGCGATGGCATTGGGACCGACTTGGCAACTCCCCGAGAGCCCTCCTGCGGGATACACTATTAAACGTGGATTTCAAGTCAGTTTGGGGCGGCCGTGTCAGACATGCAGCCCAGCAGCCAATCCTCGGCCTCAGGGAAAGCGCTCGTTTACTCCGCCGTCAGTTCCTCTGCCGAGTCCGAGTGCCGCCGGGCCCGCCGCTGGTCCTCCCCGGTCTCCTCCTCCAAGGCCGGTCCGCCCGAGGGCCACCGGGCGGCGCCGGCCGGCCCTCCGCGCTCGACCTCCTCCCCCCGCTGCTGGACCCCACCACCCCTCTCCCAGAAGCCGCTCCCGCAGCAGCGACGTCGTCCGACCCTGCCCGCCAGGATCGGCCTGTCTGCGGCGCGGGCAAATCCAGCTCACGTTCCCCATTGGTGGGTGAACAATCCAACGCTTCGCAATGATAGGAAGAGCCGACATCGAAGGATCAAACAGCAACATCGTTATGAACGCTTGGCTGCCACTACCCAGTTATCACTGTGGTAACATTTCTGATACCTCTCGCTTCAAACTGCGAAGCTCAAAAGGATCGATAGGCCACGCTTTCACGGTCTGTATTCATGCTGAAAATCAGATTCAAACGAGCTTTTGCCCTTTTGCTCCGCGCGAGGTTTCCGTCCTCGCTGAGCTCGCCTTAGGACACCTGCGTTACCCTTTGACAGATGTTCCGCCCAGTTAAAGTCCCCGACTGAAGCTGTCGCCGGAGCGGGTGGCGGCCGGCCGCGTAGCGCCGGAAGACTGGGCCCGCTCCCCCCCTCACCGGCTAAGTAAAGAAACCACGAGAGTAGTGGCATTTCAGCGTCGGGCCTGGGGCCCTCCCACCTATCCCACACCCCTCCGTGTCTCTTCACAAGGTCAGACTAGAGTCAAGCTGATTCTGCCAAGCCCGTTCCCTTGGCTGTGGTTTCGCTAGATAGATAGGGACAGTGGGAATCTCGTTAATCCATTAATGCGCGTCATTAATTAGATGACGAGGCATTTGGCTACCTTAAGAGAGTCATAGTTACTCCCGCCGTTTACCCGCACTTCGCTGAATTTCTTCACTTTGACATTCAGAGCACTGGGCAGAAATCACATCGCGTCAGCGCCCCGGCTGCAGACGTCGCGATGCTCTGTTTTTCATTAGACAATCGGATTCCCCTGGTCCGTACCAGTTCTGATCCGGCTGCTGGGCGCCGGCCGAAGCGGCCGCAGCGAGGACTGTCCACGAGGCGGGCCCCAGGCCGGTCCGGGCTCGCCCAGCGCCCTAGCTCCGGACCAGCCGATTCCAGGGATCCCGCCCCTTAGCAAGAAAAGGAAACTCTTCCCGGGTCCCCGACCGGCGTCTGGGGTTCGCCTGCTTCGCAGATCGGCCCGCCAAGGAGGACGGAGGGCTCCGCCTGCGGGTTTGGGAATATTGACCCGATTCCGTTTCGCCCGGGGGGCGAGGCCA
Source organism: Acanthaster planci (assembly GCF_054643075.1). Lineage (NCBI taxonomy): Eukaryota > Metazoa > Echinodermata > Asteroidea > Valvatida > Acanthasteridae > Acanthaster > Acanthaster planci. The sequence continues at coordinate 31,491 of NW_028257768.1, read as the reverse complement.
CGGCCCCGCGAGGAGGGGGGCGCCCGCCTCCGCTGGGAGCGGAACCTCCCTGGGGCTTAGGATCGACTGACCCATGTACAACTGCTGATCGCATGCAAGCCTTCTCCGCCACTCGGCCCTCGAGCATCTCACTCCAATATTTGCTACTACCACCAAGATCTGCGCCCGCGGCGGCTCCACGCGGCCTGGCGGCCGGCGCTTCGACGCGCCCCGCGGCGGCCCTCCTACTCGTCGGGGCGTACCACCCGGCCGGCGGTCCCACTCGCTCTCTGCCCCGACGGCCAGGTGTGGGCGGCACTCTCAGTGCCATTCATTTTCAGGGCTAGTCGACTTCCATGGCCACCGGCCTGCTGCCCGTATTAAGCAACGCCTTTTCTGGGCTCTGATGAGCGTCGGCCCCAAATGCAGCGCCCCAACCCGGCGGGTCCTCTCGCCCGACCTGAGGTCGATGGGTTCGCAATAGGCCTCGGCCTCTCACTCTCTCTCTCGCCTCTCAGGGCCCGCCCGGCGCCTCGGCGGCTGCCAGGAAGGAGGGCTTCCCTCCGCGGCCCTCTCTTCTCTCTCTCGGCGCTGAGCGCCCGCTCCCTCTCCGGCGGTCCACTCGGAGATCTGCCACGGGGCCGGCGGCACTCGGGTCCCCGTTGGCCGGGTCCGGGCCTCCCCTTTTTCTTTCTCGGCCTGCCCTGCTTGCCTGGCCTCCTTTCCGGCGCGCTCCCTCGAGGCCGCCTGTGTCTTTCTTGTTCGGTTTGGGGCCACGACCGGCGCTCGTTTGTGGGGCGGATACTCAGCGCCGACCTCCCCCGGGGAACGACCCGCCCCGGCCGGTGCCCCTCGCCTACCTGCCTGCCTTGCCCGCAGATCTCCCGTATCATCCTCGCCAGAGAGCGGGGGAAACCCGCGCCGCAACATACCGGTCTCTTTGGACTCCCCTTGTTGCCGCCTGCAGCCAGTGTCCTCGCTGGGGCCTCCCGGCGGGGCGGCGGGCTGCCACTTTTTCCGCACCTCCCGTCCCGGGGCTCTCCGGCAGGGCCGGCCGCGGCCCGGGAGCGGCCTTTCCGACACCTCTGGGCAAGGCCGGGCGGGCCGGCCGACGCTCTTCTGGGCATGAAGGGTCGGGCCGGCCACTTTCCTTGAGCCGCTTCGGAGCGGGGCTTGTCCAGACCCCAGGGGGAATCGCTCCGGAGGCTTGGGTTCAAACTGCAGGAATTGCCGTATTGTATGGACAATATATGGCTGTACTGATTTCTGGCAGCTGGAGCTGAGCTCCAGACCACCCTCCCCCTATAAATAGGCAAACCAGGGAGTGGGGGTTAAGGTCCAAAACGCTCTCATTGAAATACGCACGTTTTGGGCCCAACCTGTCCCGGGGCAAAGCCCTCTCAGAGGCCTTGGGTGGGCCGGCGATCCGATGGACGCTATGCCTGAAGCGCCCGGCCCGCTCTCCGCGGGCAACCCCGGACATCCGAACCTCTCGGACCAGGTTTTCCGAAAAAGGCGATTCACCGCGCCGCACCACGCAACCCGCCGGCATGGAGCCGTTTTCGCCCGGGGAAGCGTGTCGGAAATGCACGGCTTTAGAGGGTCCGCGTGCGGATTCGGCGGGTTTTTTTTCCCCCAGGACGGCAATTCGCCGCGGAGACACCCTCCCCCCTATAAAAAGGCAAACCAGGGAGTGGGGGTTAAGGTTCAAAACGCTCTCATTGAAATACGCACGTTTGGGGCCCAACAGACCCCGACGAGAGACGCTCTCGAGAGCCGGGGTGCCTCGCCGACGCGTTTGCAAGTGGGGACGAGTCGGTTTTTGCGCCCGAGTCGGGTTGAAACCGGAGATCCGACCTTTCGCGCACCACCAAGTCCGGGGAAGAAATCTTCAGCGGGCGCCCACGCAACGCCGCCCGTCCGACAACCACAGCGGGACAGGCGCCGCCCGCTGCGAGACTCCGCCCTTGGGCCCGAGGCCCCGGTCCCTACCCACCCGCTGGCACGTGGCGCCACTCCCATTAGAGCCCTCCTGGAGGGTGCACCTCCGGCCCCGGATTTCAAATCAGGTTTTGGGCGGCCGGATAAGCCTCGCGGCCCGGCAGCGTATCCCCGGCTCTCGCCGGTGGGGCCGAGTCAGTTTTTGCGCCCGAGTCGAAGCGTAACTGGAGATGAGCCCTTTCGCGGTCAAGGAAGTCCGAGGAAGAAATCTTTAGCGGGCACCCACGTAACGCTCCCCGTCCGGCACCCACGGCGGGACCGACGCCGCCCGCTGCCAGATGCCGCACTCGGGCTGGAAGCCATGGTTTTTCCGTGCCGAACAGCTGATCGCGCGATGGCATTGGGACCGACTTGGCAACTCCCCGAGAGCCCTCCTGCGGGATATACTATTAAACGTGGATTTCAAGTCAGTTTGGGGCGGCCGTGTCAGACATGCAGCCCAGCAGCCAATCCTCGGCCTCAGGGAAAGCGCTCGTTTACTCCGCCGTCAGTTCCTCTGCCGAGTCCGAGTGCCGCCGGGCCCGCCGCTGGTCCTCCCCGGTCTCCTCCTCCAAGGCCGGTCCGCCCGAGGGCCACCGGGCGGCGCCGGCCGGCCCTCCGCGCTCGACCTCCTCCCCCCGCTGCTGGACCCCACCACCCCTCTCCCAGAAGCCGCTCCCGCAGCAGCGACGTCGTCCGACCCTGCCCGCCAGGATCGGCCTGTCTGCGGCGCGGGCAAATCCAGCTCACGTTCCCCATTGGTGGGTGAACAATCCAACGCTTCGCAATGATAGGAAGAGCGACATCGAAGGATCAAACAGCAACATCGCTATGAACGCTTGGCTGGAACTACCCAGTTATCACTGTGGTAACATTTCTGATACCTCTCGCTTCAAACTGCGAAGCTCAAAAGGATCGATAGGCCACGCTTTCACGGTCTGTATTCATGCTGAAAATACGATTCAAACGAGCTTTTGCCCTTTTGCTCCGCGCGAGGTTTCCGTCCTCGCTGAGCTCGCCTTAGGACACCTGCGTTACCCTTTGACAGATGTACCGCCCCAGTCAAACCCCCCGACTGAAGCTGTCGCCGGAGCGGGTGGCGGCCGGCCGCGTAGCGCCAGAAGACTGGGCCAGCTCCCCGCCTCACCGGCTGAGTAAAGAAACCACGAGAGTAGTGGCATTTCAGCGTCGGGCCTGGGGCCCTCCCACCTATCCCACACCCCTCCGTGTCTCTTCACAAGGTCAGACTAGAGTCAAGCTGATTCTGCCAAGCCCGTTCCCTTGGCTGTGGTTTCGCTAGATAGATAGGGACAGTGGGAATCTCGTTAATCCATTCATGCACGTCATTAATTAGATGACGAGGCATTTGGCTACCTTAAAAGAGTCATAGTTACTCCCGCCGTTTACCCGCACTTCGCTGAATTTCTTCACTTTGACATTCAGAGCACTGGGCAGAAATCACATCGCGTCAGCGCCCCGGCTGCAGACGTCGCGATGCTCTGTTTTCATTAGACAGTCGGATTCCCCTGGTCCGTACCAGTTCTGAGCCGGCTGCTGGTCGCCGGCCGAAGCGGCCGCAGCGAGGACTGTCCACGAGGCGGGCCCCAGGCCGGTCCGGGCTCGCCCAGCGCCCTAGCTCCGGACCAGCCGATTCCAGGGATCCCGCCCCTTAGCAAGAAAAGGAAACTCTTCCCGGGTCCCCGACCGGCGTCTGGGGCTCGCTTGCTTCGCAGATCGGACCGCCAAGGAGGACGGAGGGCTCCACCTGCGGGTTTGGGAATATTGACCCGATTCCGTGTCGCTCGGGGGGCAAGGCCCCGGCCCCGCGAGGAGGGGGACGCCCGCCTCCGCTGGGAGCGGAACCTCCCTGGGGCTTAGGATCGACTGACCCATGTACAACTGCTGATGGCATGCAAGCCTTCTCCGCCACTCGGCCCTCGAGGATCTCACTCCAATATTTGCTACTACCGCCAAGATCTGCGCCCGCGGCGGCTCCACGCGGCCTGGCGGCCGGCGCTTCGACGCCCACCGCGGCGGCCCTCCTACTCGTCGGGGCGTACCAACCGGCCGGCGGTCCCACTCGCTCTCTGCCCCGACGGCCAGGTGTGGGCGGCACTCTCAGTGCCATTCATTTTCAGGGCTAGTCGACTTCCATGGCCACCGGCCTGCTGCCCGTATTAAGCAACGCCTTTTCTGGGCTCTGATGAGCGTCGGCCCAAAATGCGGCGCCCCAACCCGGCGGGTCCTCTCGCCCGACCTGAGGTCGATGGGTTCGCAATAGGCCTCGGCCTCTCACTCTCTCTCTCGCCTCTCAGGGCCCGCCCGGCGCCTCGGCGGCTGCCAGGAAGGAGGGCTTCCCTCCGCAGCCCTCTCTTCTCTCTCTCTCGGCGCTGGGCGCCCGCTCCCTCTCCGGCGGTCCACTCGGAGATCTGCCACGGGGCCGGCGGCACTCGGTCCCCGTTGGCCGGGTCCGGGCCTCCCCTTTTTCTTTCTCGGCCTGCCCTGCCTGCCTGGCCTCCTTTCCGGCGCGCTCCCTCGAGGCCGCCTGTGTCTTTCTTGTTCGGTTTGGGGGCACGACCGGCGCTCGTTTGTGGGGCGGATACTCAGCGCCGACCTCCCCCGGGGAACGACCCGCCCGGCCGGTGCCCCTCGCCTACCTGCCTGCCTTGCCCGCAGATCTCCCGTATCATCCTCGCCAGAGAGCGGGGGAAACCCGACCGGCCGGTGCCCCTCGCCTACCTGCCTGCCTTGCCCGCAGATCTCCCGTATCATCCTCGCCAGAGAGCGGGGGAAACCTGCGCCGCAACCTACCGGTCTCTTTGGACTCCCCTTGTTGCCGCCTGCAGCCAGTGTCCTCGCTGGGGCCTCCCGGCGGGGCGGCGGGCTGCCACTTTTTCCGCACCTCCCGTCCCGGGGCTCTCCGGCAGGGCCGGCCGCGGCCCGGGAGCGGCCTTTCCGACACCTTAGGTCAAGGCCGGGCGGGCCGGCCGACGCTCTTCTGGGCATGAATGGTCGGGCCGGCCGCGCAGAGAAACGCCGTTAACGGAGCGCCCGGAGGGCCTCCCAGCGGGACGGCGAGCAGCCACTTTCCTTGAGCGGCTACGGAGCGGGGCTTGTCCAGACCCAAGGGGGAATCGCTCCGGAGGCTTGGGCTCCACCCTGCAGGAATTGCAGTATTGTATGGACAATATATGGCTGTACTGATTTCTGGCAGCTGGAGCTGAGCTCCAGACCACCCTCCCCCTATAAATAGGCAAACCAGGGAGTGGGGGTTAAGGTCCAAAACGCTCTCATTGAAATACGCACGTTTTGGGCCCAACCTGTCCCGGGGCAAAGCCCTCTCAGAGGCCTTGGGTGGGCCGGCGAGCCGATGGACGCCATGCCTGAAGCGCCCGGCCCGCTCTCCGCGGGCAACCCCGGACATCCGAACCTCTCGGTCGAGGTTTTCCGAAAAAGGCGATTCACCGCGCCGCACCACGCAGCCCGCCGGCATGGAGCCGTTTTCTCCCGGGGAAGCGTGTCGGAAATGCACGGCTTTAGAGGGTCCGCTTGCGGCTGCGGCGGGTTTTTTTTCCCCAGGACGGCAATTCGCCGCGGAGACACCCTCCCCCTATAAAAAGGCAAACCAAGGAGTGGGGGTTAAGGTTCAAAACGCTCTCATTAAAATAAGCACGTTTCGGGCCCAACAGACCCCGACGAGAGACGCTCTCGAGAGCCGGGGTGCCTCGCCGACGGGTTGGAAAGTGGGGACGAGTCGGTTTTTGCGCCCGAGTCGGGTCGAAACCGGAGATCCGACCTTTCGCGCACCACCAAGTCCGGGGAAGAAATCTTCAGCGGGCGCCCACGCAACGCCGCCCGTCCGACACCCACAGCGGGACCGGCGCCGCCCGCTGCGAGACTCCGCCCTCGGGCCCGAGGCCCCGGTCCCTACCCGCCCGCTGGCACGTGGCGCCACTCCCATTAGAGCCCTCCTGGAGGGTGCACCTCCGGCCCCGGATTTCAAATCAGGTTTTGGGCGGCCGGATAAGCCTCGCGGCCCGGCAGCGTATCCCCGGCTCTCGCCGGTGGGGCCGAGTCAGTTTTTGCGCCCGAGTCGAAGCGTAACTGGAGATGAGCCCTTTCGCGGTCAAGGAAGTCCGAGGAAGAAATCTTTAGCGGGCACCCACGTAACGCTCCCCGTCCGGCACCCACGGCGGGACCGACGCCGCCCGCTGCCAGATGCCGCACTCAGGCTGGAAGCCATGGTTTTTCCGTGCCGAACAGCTGATCGCCCGATGGCATTGGGACCGACTTGGCAACTCCCCGAGAGCCCTCCTGCGGGATACACTATTAAACGTGGATTTCAAGTCAGTTTGGGGCGGCCGTGTCAGACATGCAGCCCAGCAGCCAATCCTCGGCCTCAGGGAAAGCGCTCGTTTACTCCGCCGTCAGTTCCTCTGCCGAGTCCGAGTGCCGCCGGGCCCGCCGCTGGTACTCCCCGGTCTCCTCCTCCAAGGCCGGTCCGCCCGAGGGCCACCGGGCGGCGCCGGCCGGCCCTCCGCGCTCGACCTCCTCCCCCCGCTGCTGGACCCCACCACCCCTCTCCCAGAAGCCGCTCCCGCAGCAGCGACGTCGTCCGACCCGGCCCGCCAGGATCGGCCCGTCTGCGGCGCGCGCAAATCCCTCGGATCGAAAGCTTTAGTTTTAGCAGATCACAGCAAGCGGCTGCTCTACTGGGCACGACACCCCAATCCATACCCAAGTCGTCTGCAAGTGATCTGGCGTCCCTCTCGAGACGGCGGTTCGGCTTGCGCCGGAGTTCCCGGCCCCCGGGCAAGGGGCCGTGGGCGGAGTCGGCCCGGCCCCCCTCCAGGCAAGAGCGGGTGGGCGCTGACGCGGGCCGCGCACCGGCAGAGATTTCGACTTAGAGGCGTTTAGCCGTAATCTCTCGGGTGGTAGTCTCGCACCACCGAGCGCCTGAACCAGGGGTCCGAATCTGCGGTTCCTCTCGTACTGAGCAGGATTGCCGTGACGGCGACCTCTCATCAGTAGGGTAAAACTACCTGTCTCACGGCGGTCCAAAGCCAGCTCACGTTCCCCATTGGTGGGTGAACAATCCAACGCTTCGCAATGATAGGAAGAGCCGACATCGAAGGATCAAACAGCAACATCGATATGAACGCTTGGCTGCAACTACCCAGTTATCACTGTGGTAACATTTCTGATACCTCTCGCTTCAAACTGCGAAGCTCAAAAGGATCGATAGGCCACGCTTTCACGGTCTGTATTCATGCTGAAAATCAGATTCAAACGAGCTTTTGCCCTTTTGCTCCTGGTTTCCGTCCTCGCTGAGCTCGCCTTAGGACACCTGCGTTACCCTTTGACAGATGTACCGCCCCAGTCAAAGTCCCCGACTGAAGCTGTCGCCGGAGCGGGTGGCGGCCGGCCGCGTAGCGCCGGAAGACTGGGCCAGCTCCCCGCCTCACCGGCTAAGTAAAGAAACCACGAGAGTAGTGGCATTTCAGCGTCGGGCCTGGGGCCCTCCCACCTATCCCACACCCCTCCGTGTCTCTTCACAAGGTCAGACTAGAGTCAAGCTGATTCTGCCAAGCCCGTTCCCTTGGCTGTGGTTTCGCTAGATAGATAGGGACAGTGGGAATCTCGTTAATCCATTCATGCACGTCATTAATTAGATGACGAGGCATTTGGCTACCTTAAAAGAGTCATAGTTACTCCCGCCGTTTACCCGCACTTCGCTGAATTTCTTCACTTTGACATTCAGAGCACTGGGCAGAAATCACATCGCGTCAGCGCCCCGGCTGCAGACGTCGCGATGCTCTGTTTTTCATTAGACAGTCGGATTCCCCTGGTCCGTACCAGTTCTGAGCCGGCTGCTGGGCGCCGACCGAAGCGGCCGCAGCGAGGACTGTCCACGAGGCGGGCCCCAGGCCGGTCCGGGCTCGCCCAGCGCCCTAGCTCCGGACCAGCCGATTCCAGGGATCCCGCCCCTTAGCAAGAAAAGGAAACTCTTCCCGGGTCCCCGACCGTCGTCTGGGGCTCGCTTGCTTCGCAGATCGGACCGCCAAGGAGGACGTAGGGCTCCGCCTGCGGGTTTGGGAATATTGACCCGATTCCGTTTCGCCCGGGGGGCGAGGCCCCGGCCCCGCGAGGTGGGGGGCGCCCGCCTCCGCTGGGAGCGGAACCTCCCTGGGGCTTAGGATCGACTGACCCATGTACAACTGCTGATCGCATGCAAGCCTTCTCCGCCACTCGGCCCTCGAGGATCTCACTCCAATATTTGCTACTACCACCAAGATCTGCGCCCGCGGCGGCTCCACGCGGCCTGGCGGCCGGCGCTTCGACGCGCACCGCGGCGGCCCTCCTACTCGTCGGGGCGTACCAACCGGCCGGCGGTCCCACTCGCTCTCTGCCCCGACGGCCAGGTGTGGGCGGCACTCTCAGTGCCATTCATTTTCAGGGCTAGTCGACTTCCATGGCCACCGGCCTGCTGCCCGTATTAAGCTACGCCTTTTCTGGGCTCTGATGAGCGTCGGCCCCAAATGCGGCGCCCCAACCCGGCGGGTCCTCTCGCCCGACCTGAGGTCGATGGGTTCGCAATAGGCCTCGGCCTCTCACTCTCTCTCTCGCCTCTCAGGGCCCGCCCGGCGCCTCGGCGGCTGCCAGGAAGGAGGGCTTCCCTCCGCGGCCCTCTCTTCTCTCTCTCGGCGCTGAGCGCCCGCTCCCTCTCCGGCGGTCCACTCGGAGATCTGCCACGGGGCCGGCGGCACTCGGTCCCCGTTGGCCGGGTCCGGGCCTCCCCTTTTTCTTTCTCGGCCTGCCCTGCTTGCCTGGCCTCCTTTCCGGCGCGCTCCCTCGAGGCCGCCTGTGTCTTTCTTGTTCGGTTTGGGGCCACGACCGGCGCTCGTTTGTGGGGCGGATACTCAGCGCCGACCTCCCCCGGGGAACGACCCGCCCGGCCGGTGCCCCTCGCCTACCTGCCTGCCTTGCCCGCAGATCTCCCGTATCATCCTCGCCAGAGAGCGGGGGAAACCTGCGCCGCAACCTACCGGTCTCTTTGGACTCCCCTTGTTGCCGCCTGCAGCCAGTGTCCTCGCTGGGGCCTCCCGGCGGGGCGGCGGGCTGCCACTTTTTTCCGCACCTCCCGTCCCGGGGCTCTCCGGCAGGGCCGGCCGCGGCCCGGGAGCGGCCTTTCCGACACCTCTGGGCAAGGCCGGGCGGGCCGGCCGACGCTCTTCTGGGCATGAAGGGTCGGGCCGGCCACGCAGAGAAACGCCGTTAACGGAGCGCCCGGAGGGCCTCCCGGCGGGACGGCGAGCAGCCACTTTCCTTGAGCCGCTACGGAGCGGGGCTTGTCCAGACCCCAGGGGGAATCGCTCCGGAGGCTTGGGCTCCACCCTGCAGGAATTGCCGTATTGTATGGACAATATATGGCTTTACTGATTTCTGGCAGCTGGAGCTGAGCTCCAGACCACCCTCCCCCTATAAATAGGCAAACCAGGGAGTGGGGGTTAAGGTCCAAAACGCTCTCATTGAAATACGCACGTTTTGGGCCCAACCTGTCCCGGGGCAAAGCCCTCTCAGAGGCCTTGGGTGGGCCGGCGAGCCGATGGACGCCATGCCTGAAGCGCCCGGCCCGCTCTCCGCGGGCAACCCCGGACATCCGAACCTCTCGGACCAGGTTTTCCGAAAAAGGCGATTCACCGCGCCGCACAACGCAACCCGCCGGCATGGAGCCGTTTTCGCCCGGGGAAGCATGTCGGAAATGCACGGCTTTAGAGGGTCCGCGTGCGGCTGCGGCGGGTTTTTTTTCCCAAGGACGGTAATTCGCCGCGCAGACACCCTCCCCCCTATAAAAAGGCAAACCAGGGAGTGGGGGTTAAGGTTCAAAACGCTCTCATTAAAATAAGCACGTTTCGGGCCCAACAGACCCCGACGAGAGACTCTCTCGAGAGCCGGGGTGCCTCGCCGACGCGTTGGCAAGTGGGGACGAGTCGGTTTTTGCGCCCGAGTCGGGTCGAAACCGGAGATCCGACCTTTCGCGCACCACCAAGTCCGGGGAAGAAATCTTCAGCGGGCGCCCACGCAACGCCGCCCGTCCGACACCCACAGCGGGACCGGCGCCGCCAGCTGCGAGACTCCGCCCTCGGGCCCGAGGCCCCGGTCCCTACCCGCCCGCTGGCACGTGGCGCCACTCCCATTAGAGCCCTCCTGCGGGGTGCACCTCCGGCCCCGGATTTCAAATCAGGTTTTGGGCGGCCGGATAAGCCTCGCGGCCCGGCAGCGTATCCCCGGCTCTCGCCGGTGGGGCCGAGTCAGTTTTTGCGCCCGAGTCGAATCGTAACTGGAGATGAGCCCTTTCGCGGTCAACGAAGTCGGAGGAAGAAATCTTTTGCGGGCACCCTCGTAACGCTTCCCGTCCGGCACCCACGGCGGGACCGACGCCGCCCGCTGCCAGATGCCGCACTTGGGCTGGAAGCCATGGTTCATCCGTGCCGAGCAGCTGATCGCACGATGGCATTGGGACCGACTTGGCAACTCCCCGAGAGCCCTCCTGCGGGGTACACTATTAAACGTGGATTTCAAGTCAGTTTGGGGCGGCCGTGTCAGACATGCAGCCCAGCAGCCAATCCTCGGCCACAGGGGAAGCGCTCGTTCACTCTGCCGTCAGTTCCTCTGCCGAGTCCGAGTGCCGCCGGGCCCGCCGCTGGTCCTCCCCGGTCTCCTCCTCCAAGGCCGGTCCGCCCGAGGGCCACCGGGCGGCGCCGGCCGGCCCTCCGCGCTCGACCTCCTCCCCCCGCTGCTGGACCCCACCACCCCTCTCCCAGAAGCCGCTCCCGCAGCAGCGACGTCGTCCGACCCTGCCCGCCAGGATCGGCCCGTCTGCGGCGCGGGCAAATCCCTCGGATCGAAAGCTTTAGTTTTAGCAGATCACAGCAAGCGGCTGCTCTACTGGGCACGACACCCCAATCCATACCCAAGTCGTCTGTAAGTGATCTGGCGTCCCTCTCGAGACGGCGGTTCGGCTTGCGCCGGAGTTCCCGGCCCCCGGGCAGGGGCTGCGGGCGGAGTCGGCCCGGCCCCTCTCCAGGCAAGAGCGGGTGGGCGCTGACGCGGGCCGCGCACCGGCAGAGATTTCGACTTAGAGGCGTTTAGCCGTAATCTCTCGGGTGGTAGTCTCGCACCACCGGCCTCTCGACCGAGCGCCTGAACCAGGGGTCCGAATCTGCGGTTCCTCTCGTACTGAGCAGGATTGCCGTGACGGCGACCTCTCATCAGTAGGGTAAAACTACCTGTCTCACGGCGGTCCAAAGCCAGCTCACGTTCCCCATTGGTGGGTGAACAATCCAACGCTTCGCAATGATAGGAAGAGCCGACATCGAAGGATCAAACAGCAACATCGCTATGAACGCTTGGCTGCCACTACCCAGTTATCACTGTGGTAACATTTCTGATACCTCTCGCTTCAAACTGCGAAGCTCAAAAGGATCGATAGGCCACGCTTTCACGGTCTGTATTCATGCTGAAAATCAGATTCAAACGAGCTTTTGCCCTTTTGCTCCGCGCGAGGTTTCCGTCCTCGCTGAGCTCGCCTTAGGACACCTGCGTTACCCTTTGACAGATGTACCGCCCAGTCAAAGTCCCCGACTGAAGCTGTCGCCGGAGCGGGTGGCGGCCGGCCGCGTAGCGCCGGAAGACTGGGCCCGCTCCCCGCCTCACCGGCTAAGTAAAGAAACCACGAGAGTAGTGGCATTTCAGCGTCGGGCCTAGGGCCCTCCCACCTATCCCACACCCCTCCGTGTCTCTTCACAAGGTCAGACTAGAGTCAAGCTGATTCTGCCAAGCCCGTTCCCTTGGCTGTGGTTTCGCTAGATAGATAGGGACAGTGGGAATCTCGTTAATCCATTCATGCACGTCATTAATTAGATGACGAGGCATTTGGCTACCTTAAAAGAGTCATAGTTACTCCCCCGTTTACCCGCACTTCGCTGAATTTCTTCACTTTGACATTCAGAGCACTGGGCAGAAATCACATCGCGTCAGCGCCCCGGCTGCAGACGTCGCGATGCTCTGTTTTTCATTAGACAGTCGGATTCCCCTGGTCCGTACCAGTTCTGAGCCGGCTGCCGGGCGCCGGCCGAAGCGGCCGCAGCGAGGACTGTCCACGAGGCGGGCCCCAGGCCGGTCCGGGCTCGCCCAGCGCCCTAGCTCCGGACCAGCCGATTCCAGGGATCCCGCCCCTTAGCAAGAAAAGGAAACTCTTCCCGGGTCCCCGACCGGCGTCTGGGGCTCGCTTGCTTCGCAGATCGGACCGCCAAGGAGGACGGAGGGCTCCACCTGCTGGTTTGGGAATATTGACCCGATTCCGTGTCGCTCGGGGGGCAAGGCCCCGGCCCCGCGAGGAGGGGGACGCCCGCCTCCGCTGGGAGCGGAACCTCCCTGGGGCTTAGGATCGACTGACCCATGTACAACTGCTGATCGCATGCAAGCCTTCTCCGCCACTCGGCCCTCGAGCATCTCACTCCAATATTTGCTACTACCACCAAGATCTGCGCCCGCGGCGGCTCCACGCGGCCTGGCGGCCGGCGCTTCGACGCGCCCCGCGGCGGCCCTCCTACTCGTCGGGGCGTACCACCCGGCCGGCGGTCCCACTCGCTCTCTGCCCCGACGGCCAGGTGTGGGCGGCACTCTCAGTGCCATTCATTTTCAGGGCTAGTCGACTTCCATGGCCACCGGCCTGCTGCCCGTATTAAGCAACGCCTTTTCTGGGCTCTGATGAGCGTCGGCCCCAAATGCAGCGCCCCAACCCGGCGGGTCCTCTCGCCCGACCTGAGGTCGATGGGTTCGCAATAGGCCTCGGCCTCTCACCCTCTCTCTCGCCTCTCAGGGCCCGCCCGGCGCCTCGGCGGCTGCCAGGAAGGAGGGCTTCCCTCCGCGGCCCTCTCTTCTCTCTCTCGGCGCTGAGCGCCCGCTCCCTCTCCGGCGGTCCACTCGGAGATCTGCCACGGGGCCGGCGGCACTCGGTCCCCGTTGGCCGGGTCCGGGCCTCCCCTTTTTCTTTCTCGGCCTGCCCTGCTTGCCTGGCCTCCTTTCCGGCGCGCTCCCTCGAGGCCGCCTGTGTCTTTCTTGTTCGGTTTGGGGCCACGACCGGCGCTCGTTTGTGGGGCGGATACTCAGCGCCGACCTCCCCCGGGGAACGACCCGCCCCGGCCGGTGCCCCTCGCCTACCTGCCTGCCTTGCCCGCAGATCTCCCGTATCATCCTCGCCAGAGAGCGGGGGAAACCTGCGCCGCAACCTACCGGTCTCTTTGGACTCCCCTTGTTGCCGCCTGCAGCCAGTGTCCTCGCTGGGGCCTCCCGGCGGGGCGGCGGGCTGCCACTTTTTCCGCACCTCCCGTCCCGGGGCTCTCCGGCAGGGCCGGCCGCGGCCCGGGAGCGGCCTTTCCGACACCTCTGGGCAAGGCCGGGCGGGCCGGCCGACGCTCTTCTGGGCATGAAGGGTCGGGCCGGCCACGCAGAGAAACGCCGTTAACAGAGCGCCCGGAGGGCCTCCCGGCGGGACGGCGAGCAGCCACTTTCCTTGAGCCGCTACGGAGCGGGGCTTGTCCAGACCCCAGGGGGAATCGCTCCGGAGGCTTGGGCTCCACCCTGCAGGAATTGCCGTATTGTATGGACAATATATGGCTGTACTGATTTCTGGCAGCTGGAGCTGAGCTCCAGACCACCCTCCCCCTATAAATAGGCAAACCAGGGAGTGGGGGTTAAGGTCCAAAACGCTCTCATTGAAATACGCACGTTTTGGGCCCAACCTGTCCCGGGGCAAAGCCCTCTCAGAGGCCTTGGGTGGGCCGGCGAGCCGATGGACGCCATGCCTGAAGCGCCCGGCCCGCTCTCCGCGGGCAACCCCGGACATCCGAACCTCTCGGACCAGGTTTCCCGAAAAAGGCGATTCACCGCGCCGCACAACGCAACCCGCCGGCATGGAGCCGTTTTCGCCCGGGGAAGCGTGTCGGAAATGCACGGCTTTAGAGGGTCCGCGTGCGGCTGCGGCGGGTTTTTTTTCCCAAGGACAGCAATTCGCCGCGGAGACACCCTCCCCCCTATAAAAAGAGGGTCCGCGTGCGGCTGCGGCGGGGTTTTTTTCCCAAGGACGGCAATTCGCCGCGGAGACACCCTCCCCCCTATAAAAAGGCAAACCAGGGAGTGGGGGTTAAGGTTCAAAACGCTCTCATTAAAATAAGCACGTTTCGGGCACAACAGACCCCGACGAGAGACTCTCTCGAGAGCCGGGGTGCCTCGCCGACGCGTTGGCAAGTGGGGACGAGTCGGTTTTTGCGCCCGAGACGGGTCGAAACCGGAGATCCGACCTTTCGCGCACCACCAAGTCCGGGGAAGAAATCTTCAGTGGGCGCCCACGCAACGCCGCCCGTCCGACACCCACAGCGGGACCGGCGCCGCCCGCTGCGAGACTCCGCCCTTGGGCCCGAGGCCCCGGTCCCTACCCGCCCGCTGGCACGTGGCGCCACTCCCTTTAGAGCCCTCCTGGAGGGTGCACCTCCGGCCCCGGATTTCAAATCAGGTTTTGGGCGGCCGGATAAGCCTCGCGGCCCGGCAGCGTATCCCCGGCTCTCGCCGGTGGGGCCGAGTCAGTTTTTGCGCCCGAGTCGAAGCGTAACTGGAGATGAGCCCTTTCGCGGTCAAGGAAGTCCGAGGAAGAAATCTTTAGCGGGCACCCACGTAACGCTCCCCGTCCGGCACCCACGGCGGGACCGACGCCGCCCGCTGCCAGATGCCGCACTCGGGCTGGAAGCCATGGTTCATCCGTGCCGAACAGCTGATCGCGCGATGGCATTGGGACCGACTTGGCAACTCCCCGAGAGCCCTCCTGCGGGATACACTATTAAACGTGGATTTCAAGTCAGTTTGGGGCGGCCGTGTCAGACATGCAGCCCAGCAGCCAATCCTCGGCCTCAGGGAAAGCGCTCGTTTACTCCGCCGTCAGTTCCTCTGCCGAGTCCGAGTGCCGCCGGGCCCGCCGCTGGTACTCCCCGGTCTCCTCCTCCAAGGCCGGTCCGCCCGAGGGCCACCGGGCGGCGCCGGCCGGCCCTCCGCGCTCGACCTCCTCCCCCCGCTGCTGGACCCCACCACCCCTCTCCCAGAAGCCGCTCCCGCAGCAGCGACGTCGTCCGACCCGGCCCGCCAGGATCGGCCCGTCTGCGGCGCGGGCAAATCCCTCGGATCGAAAGCTTTAGTTTTAGCAGATCACAGCAAAGCGGCTGCTCTACTGGGCACGACACCCCAATCCATACCCAAGTCGTCTGCAAGTGATCTGGCGTCCCTCTCGAGACGGCGGTTCGGCTTGCGCCGGAGTTCCCGGCCCCCGGGCAGGGGCCGCGGGCGGAGTCGGCCCGGCCCCCCTCCAGGCAAGAGCGGGTGGGCGCTGACGCGGGCCGCGCACCGGCAGAGATTTCGACTTAGAGGCGTTTAGCCGTAATCTCTCGGGTGGTAGTCTCGCACCAACGGCCTCTCGACCGAGCGCCTGAACCAGGGGTCCGAATCTGCGGTTCCTCTCGTACTGAGCAGGATTGCCGTGACGGCGACCTCTCATCAGTAGGGTAAAACTACCTGTCTCACGGCGGTCCAAAGCCAGCTCACGTTCCCCATTGGTGGGTGAACAATCCAACGCTTCGCAATGATAGGAAGAGCCGACATCGAAGGATCAAACAGCAACATCGATATGAACGCTTGGCTGCAACTACCCAGTTATCACTGTGGTAACATTTCTGATACCTCTCGCTTCAAACTGCGAAGCTCAAAAGGATCGATAGGCCACGCTTTCACGGTCTGTATTCATACTGAAAATCAGATTCAAACGAGCTTTTGCCCTTTTGCTCCGCGCGAGGTTTCCGTCCTCGCTGAGCTCGCCTTAGGACACCTGCGTTACCCTTTGACAGATGTACCGCCCAGTTAAAGTCCCCGACTGAAGCTGTCGCCGGAGCGGGTGGCGGCCGGCCGCGTAGCGCCGGAAGACTGTGCCCGCTCCCCGCCTCACCGGCTAAGTAAAGAAACCACGAGAGTAGTGGCATTTCAGCGTCGGGCCTAGGGCCCTCCCACCTATCCCACACCCCTCCGTGTCTCTTCACAAGGTCAGACTAGAGTCAAGCTGATTCTGCCAAGCCCGTTCCCTTGGCTGTGGTTTCGCTAGATAGATAGGGACAGTGGGAATCTCGTTAATCCATTCATGCGCGTCATTAATTAGATGACGAGGCATTTGGCTACCTTAAGAGAGTCATAGTTACTCCCGCCGTTTACCCGCACTTCGCTGAATTTCTTCACTTTGACATCCAGAGCACTGGGCAGAAATCACATCGCGTCAGCGCCCCGGCTGCAGACGTCGCGATGCTCTGTTTTTCATTAGACAGTCGGATTCCCCTGGTCCGTACCAGTTCTGATCCGATTGCTGGGCGCCGGCCGAAGCGGCCGCAGCGAGGACTGTCCACGAGGCGGGCCCCACGCCGGTCCGGGCTCGCCCAGCGCCCTAGCTCCGGACCAGCCGATTCCAGGGATCCCGCCCCTTAGCAAGAAAAGGAAACTCTTCCCGGGTTACCGACCGGCGTCTGGGGCTCGCTTGCTTCGCAGATCGGACCGCCAAGGAGGACGGAGGGCTCCGCCTGCGGGTTTGGGAATATTGACCCGATTCCGTTTCGCCCGGGGGGCGAGGCCCCGGCCCCGCGAGGTGGGGGGCGCCCGCCTCCGCTGGGAGCGGAACCTCCCTGGGGCTTAGGATCGACTGACCCATGTACAACTGCTGATCGCATGCAAGCCTTCTCCGCCACTCGGCCCTCGAGGATCTCACTCCAATATTTGCTACTACCACCAAGATCTGCGCCCGCGGCGGCTCCACGCGGCCTGGCGGCCGGCGCTTCGACGCGCACCGCGGCGGCTCTCCTACTCGTCGGGGCGTACCAACCGGCCGGCGGTCCCACTCGCTCTCTGCCCCGACGGCCAGGTGTGGGCGGCACTCTCAGTGCCATTCATTTTCAGGGCTAGTCGACTTCCATGGCCACCGGCCTGCTGCCCGTATTAAGCTACGCCTTTTCTTTGCTCTGATGAGCGTCGGCCCCAAATGCGGCGCCCCAACCCGGCGGGTCCTCTCGCCCGACCTGAGGTCGATGGGTTCGCAATAGGCCTCGGCCTCTCACTCTCTCTCTCGCCTCTCAGGGCCCGCCCGGCGCCTCGGCGGCTGCCAGGAAGGAGGGCTTCCCTCCGCGGCCCTCTCTTCTCTCTCTCGGCGCTGAGCGCCCGCTCCCTCTCCGGCGGTCCACTCGGAGATCTGCCACGGGGCCGGCGGCACTCGGTCCCCGTTGGCCGGGTCCGGGCCTCCCCTTTTTCTTTCTCGGCCTGCCCTGCTTGCCTGGCCTCCTTTCCGGCGCGCTCCCTCGAGGCCACCTGTGTCTTTCTTGTTCGGTTTGGGGGCACGACCGGCGCTCGTTTGTGGGGCGGATACTCAGCGCCGACCTCCCCCGGGGAACGACCCGCCCGGCCGGTGCCCCTCGCCTACCTGCCTGCCTTGCCCGCAGATCTCCCGTATCATCCTCGCCAGAGAGCGGGGGAAACCCGCGCCGCAACCTACCGGTCTCTTTGGACTCCCCTTGTTGCCGCCTGCAGCCAGTGTCCTCGCTGGGGCCTCCCGGCGGGGCGGCGGGCTGCCACTTTTTCCGCACCTCCCGTCCCGGGGCTCTCCGGCAGGGCCGGCTGCGGCCCGGGAGCGGCCTTTCCGACACCTCTGGGCAAGGCCGGGCGGGCCGGCCGACGCTCTTCTGGGCATGAAGGGTCGGGCCGGCCGCGCAGAGAAACGCCGTTAACGGAGCGCCCGGAGGGCCTCCCGGCGGGGCGGCGAGCAGCCACTTTCCTTGAGCCGCTCCGGAGCGGGGCTTGTCCAGACCCCAGGGGGAATCGCTCCGGAGGCTTGGGCTCCACCCTGCAGGAATTGCCGTATTGTATGGACAATATATGGCTTTACTGATTTCTGGCAGCTGGAGCTGAGCTCCAGACCACCCTCCCCCTATAAATAGGCAAACCAGGGAGTGGGGGTTAAGGTCCAAAACGCTCTCATTGAAATACGCACGTTTTGGGCCCAACCTGTCCCGGGGCAAAGCCCTCTCAGAGGCCTTGGGTGGGCCGGCGAGCCGATGGACGCCATGCCTGAAGCGCCCGGCCCGCTCTCCGCGGGCAACCCCGGACATCCGAACCTCTCGGACCAGGTTTTCCGAAAAAGGCGATTCACCGCGCCGCACAACGCAACCCGCCGGCATGGAGCCGTTTTCGCCCGGAGAAGCGTGTCGGAAATGCACGGCTTTAGAGGGTCCGCGTGCGGCTGCGGCGGTTTTTTTTTTCCCAAGGACGGTAATTCGCCGCGGAGACACCCTCCCCCCTATAAAAAGGCAAACCAGGGAGTGGGGGTTAAGGTTCAAAACGCTCTCATTAAAATACGCACGTTTCGGGCCCAACAGACCCCGACGAGAGACGCTCTCGAGAGCCGGGGTGCCTCGCCGACGGGTTGGAAAGTGGGGACGAGTCGGTTTTTGCGCCCGAGTCGGGTCGAAACCGGAGATCCGACCTTTCGCGCACCACCAAGTCCGGGGAAGAAATCTTCAGTGGGCGCCCACGCAACGCCGCCCGTCCGACACCCACAGCGGGACAGGCGCCGCCCGCTTCGAGACTCTGCCCTCGGGCCCGAGGCCCCGGTCCCTACCCGCCCGCTGGCACGTGGCGCCACTCCCATTAGAGCCCTCCTGCGGGGTGCACCTCCGGCCCCGGATTTCAAATCAGGTTTTGGGCGGCCGGATAAGCCTCGCAGCCCGGCAGCGTATCCCCGGCTCTCGCCGGTGGGGCCAAGTCAGTTTTTGCGCTCGAGTCGAAGCGTAACTGGAGATGAGCCCTTTCGCGGTCAACGAAGTCCGAGCAAGAAATCTTTTGCGGGCACCCTCGTAACGCTCCCCGTCCGGCACCCACGGCGGGACCGACGCCGCCCGCTGCCAGATGCCGCACTTGGGCTGGAAGCCATGGTTCATCCGTGCCGAGCAGCTGATCGCGCGATGGCATTGGGACCGACTTGGCAACTCCCCGAGAGCCCCCCTGCGGGGTACACTATTAAACGTGGATTTCAAGTCAGTTTGGGGCGGCCGTGTCAGTAATGCAGCCCAGCAGCCAATCCTCGGCCACAGGGGAAGCGCTCGTTCACTCTGCCGTCAGTTCCTCTGCCGAGTCCGAGTGCCGCCGGGCCCGCCGCTGGTACTCCCCGGTCTCCTCCTCCAAGGCCGGTCCGCCCGAGGGCCACCGGGCGGCGCCGGCCGGCCCTCCGCGCTCGACCTCCTCCCCCGCTGCTGGACCCCACCACGCCTCTCCCAGAAGCCGCTCCCACAGCAGCGACGTCGTCCGACCCTGCCCGCCAGGATAGGCCCGTCTGCGGCGCGGGCAAATCCCTCGGATCGAAAGCTTTAGTTTTAGCAGATCACAGCAAAGCGGCTGCTCTACTGGGCACGACACCCCAATCCATACCCAAGTCGTCCGCAAGTGATCTGGCGTCCCTCTCGAGACGGCGGTTCGGCTTGCGCCGGAGTTCCCGGCCCCCGGGCAGGGGCCGCGGGCGGAGTCGGCCCGGCCCCCCTCCAGGCAAGAGCGGGTGGGCGCTGACGCGGGCCGCGCACCGGCAGAGATTTCGACTTAGAGGCGTTTAGCCGTAATCTCTCGGGTGGTAGTCTCGCACCACCGGCCTCTCGACCGAGCGCCTGAACCAGGGGTCCGAATCTGCGGTTCCTCTCGTACTGAGCAGGATTGCCGTGACGGCGACCTCTCATCAGTAGGGTAAAACTACCTGTCTCACGGCGGTCCAAAGCCAGCTCACGTTCCCCATTGGTGGGTGAACAATCCAACGCTTCGCAATGATAGGAAGAGTCGACATCGAAGGATCAAACAGCAACATCGCTATGAACGCTTGGTTGCCACTACCCCGTTATCACTGTGGTAACATTTCTGATACCTCTCGCTTCAAACTGCGAAGCTCAAAAGGATCGATAGGCCACGCTTTCACGGTCTGTATTCATGCTGAAAATCAGATTCAAACGAGCTTTTGCCCTTTTGCTCCGCGCGAGGTTTCCGTCCTCGCTGAGCTCGCCTTAGGACACCTGCGTTACCCTTTGACAGATGTACCGCCCCAGTCAAAGTCCCCGACTGAAGCTGTCGCCGGAGCGGGTGGCGGCCGGCCGCGTAGCGCCGGAAGACTGGGCCCGCTCCCCGCCTCACCGGCTAAGTAAAGAAACCACGAGAGTAGTGGCATTTCAGGGTCGGGCCTGGGGCCCTCCCACCTATCCCACACCCCTCCGTGTCTCTTCACAAGGTCAGACTAGAGTCAAGCTGATTCTGCCAAGCCCGTTCCCTTGGCTGTGGTTTCGCTAGATAGATAGGGACAGTGGGAATCTCGTTAATCCATTCATGCACGTCATTAATTAGATGACGAGGCATTTGGCTACCTTAAAAGAGTCATAGTTACTCCCGCCGTTTACCCGCACTTCGCTGAATTTCTTCACTTTGACATTCAGAGCACTGGGCAGAAATCACATCGCGTCAGCGCCCCGGCTGCAGACGTCGCGATGCTCTGTTTTTCATTAGACAGTCGGATTCCCCTGGTCCGTACCAGTTCTGAGCCGGCTGCTGGGCGCCGGCCGAAGCGGCCGCAGCGAGGACTGTCCACGAGGCGGGCCCCAGGCCGGTCCGGGCTCGCCCAGCGCCCTAGCTCCGGACCAGCCGATTCCAGGGATCCCGCCCCTTAGCAAGAAAAGGAAACTCTTCCCGGGTCCCCGACCGGCGTCTGGGGCTCGCTTGCTTCGCAGATCGGACCGCCAAGGAGGACGTAGGGCTCCGCCTGCGGGTTTGGGAATATTGACCCGATTCCGTTTCGCCCGGGGGGCGAGGCCCCGGCCCCGCGAGGAGGGGGGCGCCCGCCTCCGCTGGGAGCGGAACCTCCCTGGGGCTTAGGATCGACTGACCCATGTACAACTGCTGATCGCATGCAAGCCTTCTCCGCCACTCGGCCCTCGAGCATCTCACTCCAATATTTGCTACTACCACCAAGATCTGCGCCCGCGGCGGCTCCACGCGGCCTGGCGGCCGGCGCTTCGACGCCCACCGCGGCGGCCCTCCTACTCGTCGGGGCGTACCAACCGGCCGGCGGTCCCACTCGCTCTCTGCCCCGACGGCCAGGTGTGGGCGGCACTCTCAGTGCCATTCATTTTCAGGGCTAGTCGACTTCCATGGCCACCGGCCTGCTGCCCGTATTAAGCTACGCCTTTTCTGGGCTCTGATGAGCGTCGGCCCCAAATGCGGCGCCCCAACCCGGCGGGTCCTCTCGCCCGACCTGAGGTCGATGGGTTCGCAATAGGCCTCGGCCTGTCACTCTCTCTCTCGCCTCTCAGGGCCCGCCCGGCGCCTCGGCGGCTGCCAGGAAGGAGGGCTTCCCTCCGCGGCCCTCTCTTCTCTCTCTCGGCGCTGAGCGCCCGCTCCCTCTCCGGCGGTCCACTCGGAGATCTGCCACGGGGCCGGCGGCACTCGGTCCCCGTTGGCCGGGTCCGGGCCTCCCCTTTTTCTTTCTCGGCCTGCCCTGCTTGCCTGGCCTCCTTTCCGGCGCGCTCTTTCGAGGCCGCCTGTGTCTTTCTTGTTCGGTTTGGGGCCACGACCGGCGCTCGTTTGTGGGGCGGATACTCAGCGCCGACCTCCCCCGGGGAACGACCCGCCCGGCCGGTGCCCCTCGCCTACCTGCCTGCCTTGCCCGCAGATCTCCCGTATCATCCTCGCCAGAGAGCGGGGGAAACCTGCGCCGCAACCTACCGGTCTCTTTGGACTCCCCTTGTTGCCGCCTGCAGCCAGTGTCCTCGCTGGGGCCTCCCGGCGGGACGGCGGGCTGCCACTTTCCTTGAGCCGCTACGGAGCGGGGCTTGTCCAGACCCCAGGGGGAATCGCTCCGGAGGCTTGGGCTCCACCCTGCAGGAATTGCCGTATTGTATGGACAATATATGGCTTTACTGATTTCTGGCAGCTGGAGCTGAGCTCCAGACCACCCTCCCCCTATAAATAGGCAAACCAGGGAGTGGGGGTTAAGGTCCAAAACGCTCTCATTGAAATACGCACGTTTTGGGCCCAACCTGTCCCGGGGCAAAGCCCTCTCAGAGGCCTTGGGTGGGCCGGCGAGCCGATGGACGCCATGCCTGAAGCGCCCGGCCCGCTCTCCGCGGGCAACCCCGGACATCCGAACCTCTCGGACCAGGTTTTCCGAAAAAGGCGATTCACCGCGCCGCACAACGCAACCCGCCGGCATGGAGCCGTTTTCGCCCGGAGAAGCGTGTCGGAAATGCACGGCTTTAGAGGGTCCGCGTGCGGCTGCGGCGGGTTTTTTTTTCCCAAGGACGGCAATTCGCCGCGGAGACACCCTCCCCCCTATAAAAAGGCAAACCAGGGAGTGGGGGTTAAGGTTCAAAACGCTCTCATTAAAATACGCACGTTTCGGGCCCAACCGACCCCAACGAGAGACGCTCTCGAGAGCCGGGGTGCCTCGCCGACGGGTTGGAAAGTGGGGACGAGTCGGTTTTTGCGCCCGAGTCGGGTCGAAACCGGAGATCCGACCTTTCGCACACCACCAAGTCCGGGGAAGAAATCTTCAGTGGGCGCCCACGCAACGCCGCCCGTCCGACACCCACAGCGGGACAGGCGCCGCCCGCTTCGAGACTCTGCCCTCGGGCCCGAGGCCCCGGTCCCTACCCGCCCGCTGGCACGTGGCGCCACTCCCATTAGAGCCCTCCTGCGGGGTGCACCTCCGGCCCCGGATTTCAAATCAGGTTTTGGGCGGCCGGATAAGCCTCGCAGCCCGGCAGCGTATCCCCGGCTCTCGCCGGTGGGGCCAAGTCAGTTTTTGCGCTCGAGTCGAAGCGTAACTGGAGATGAGCCCTTTCGCGGTCAACGAAGTCCGAGCAAGAAATCTTTTGCGGGCACCCTCGTACCGCTCCCCGTCCGGCACCCCCGGCGGGACCGACGCCGCCCGCTGCCAGATGCTGCACTTGGGCTGGAAGCCATGGTTCATCCGTGCCGAACAGCTGATC
Source organism: Acanthaster planci (assembly GCF_054643075.1). Taxonomy (NCBI): domain Eukaryota; kingdom Metazoa; phylum Echinodermata; class Asteroidea; order Valvatida; family Acanthasteridae; genus Acanthaster; species Acanthaster planci. The sequence goes on along the minus strand of NW_028257768.1, from coordinate 8,383 downwards.
GCGCGATGGCATTGGGACCGACTTGGCAACTCCCGGAGAGCCCCCCTGCGGGGTACACTATTAAACGTGGATTTCAAGTCAGTTTGGGGCGGCCGTGTCAGACATGCAGCCCAGCAGCCAATCCTCGGCCACAGGGGAAGCGCTCGTTCACTCTGCCGTCAGTTCCTCTGCCGAGTCCGAGTGCCGCCGGGCCCGCCGCTGGTACTCCCCGGTCTCCTCCTCCAAGGCCGGTCCGCCCGAGGGCCACCGGGCGGCGCCGGCCGGCCCTCCGCGCTCGACCTCCTCCCCCGCTGCTGGACCCCACCACGCCTCTCCCAGAAGCCGCTCCCACAGCAGCGACGTCGTCCGACCCTGCCCGCCAGGATCGGCCCGTCTGCGGCGCGGGCAAATCCCTCGGATCGAAAGCTTTAGTTTTAGCAGATCACAGCAAAGCGGCTGCTCTACTGGGCACGACACCCCAATCCATACCCAAGTCGTCTGCAAGTGATCTGGCGTCCCTCTCGAGACGGCGGTTCGGCTTGCGCCGGAGTTCCCGGCCCCCGGGCAGGGGCCGCGGGCGGAGTCGGCCCGGCCCCCCTCCAGGCAAGAGCGGGTGGGCGCTGACGCGGGCCGCGCACCGGCAGAGATTTCGACTTAGAGGCGTTTAGCCGTAATCTCTCGGGTGGTAGTCTCGCACCACCGGCCTCTCGACCGAGCGCCTGAACCAGGGGTCCGAATCTGCGGTTCCTCTCGTACTGAGCAGGATTGCCGTGACGGCGACCTCTCATCAGTAGGGTAAAACTACCTGTCTCACGGCGGTCCAAAGCCAGCTCACGTTCCCCATTGGTGGGTGAACAATCCAACGCTTCGCAATGATAGGAAGAGTCGACATCGAAGGATCAAACAGCAACATCGCTATGAACGCTTGGTTGCCACTACCCCGTTATCACTGTGGTAACATTTCTGATACCTCTCGCTTCAAACTGCGAAGCTCAAAAGGATCGATAGGCCACGCTTTCACGGTCTGTATTCATGCTGAAAATCAGATTCAAACGAGCTTTTGCCCTTTTGCTCCGCGCGAGGTTTCCGTCCTCGCTGAGCTCGCCTTAGGACACCTGCGTTACCCTTTGACAGATGTACCGCCCCAGTCAAAGTCCCCGACTGAAGCTGTCGCCGGAGCGGGTGGCGGCCGGCCGCGTAGCGCCGGAAGACTGGGCCCGCTCCCCGCCTCACCGGCTAAGTAAAGAAACCACGAGAGTAGTGGCATTTCAGGGTCGGGCCTGGGGCCCTCCCACCTATCCCACACCCCTCCGTGTCTCTTCACAAGGTCAGACTAGAGTCAAGCTGATTCTGCCAAGCCCGTTCCCTTGGCTGTGGTTTCGCTAGATAGATAGGGACAGTGGGAATCTCGTTAATCCATTCATGCACGTCATTAATTAGATGACGAGGCATTTGGCTACCTTAAAAGAGTCATAGTTACTCCCGCCGTTTACCCGCACTTCGCTGAATTTCTTCACTTTGACATTCAGAGCACTGGGCAGAAATCACATCGCGTCAGCGCCCCGGCTGCAGACGTCGCGATGCTCTGTTTTTCATTAGACAGTCGGATTCCCCTGGTCCGTACCAGTTCTGAGCCGGCTGCTGGGCGCCGGCCGAAGCGGCCGCAGCGAGGACTGTCCACGAGGCGGGCCCCAGGCCGGTCCGGGCTCGCCCAGCGCCCTAGCTCCGGACCAGCCGATTCCAGGGATCCCGCCCCTTAGCAAGAAAAGGAAACTCTTCCCGGGTCCCCGACCGGCGTCTGGGGCTCGCTTGCTTCGCAGATCGGACCGCCAAGGAGGACGTAGGGCTCCGCCTGCGGGTTTGGGAATATTGACCCGATTCCGTTTCGCCCGGGGGGCGAGGCCCCGGCCCCGCGAGGAGGGGGGCGCCCGCCTCCGCTGGGAGCGGAACCTCCCTGGGGCTTAGGATCGACTGACCCATGTACAACTGCTGATCGCATGCAAGCCTTCTCCGCCACTCGGCCCTCGAGCATCTCACTCCAATATTTGCTACTACCACCAAGATCTGCGCCCGCGGCGGCTCCACGCGGCCTGGCGGCCGGCGCTTCGACGCCCACCGCGGCGGCCCTCCTACTCGTCGGGGCGTACCAACCGGCCGGCGGTCCCACTCGCTCTCTGCCCCGACGGCCAGGTGTGGGCGGCACTCTCAGTGCCATTCATTTTCAGGGCTAGTCGACTTCCATGGCCACCGGCCTGCTGCCCGTATTAAGCTACGCCTTTTCTGGGCTCTGATGAGCGTCGGCCCCAAATGCGGCGCCCCAACCCGGCGGGTCCTCTCGCCCGACCTGAGGTCGATGGGTTCGCAATAGGCCTCGGCCTGTCACTCTCTCTCTCGCCTCTCAGGGCCCGCCCGGCGCCTCGGCGGCTGCCAGGAAGGAGGGCTTCCCTCCGCGGCCCTCTCTTCTCTCTCTCGGCGCTGAGCGCCCGCTCCCTCTCCGGCGGTCCACTCGGAGATCTGCCACGGGGCCGGCGGCACTCGGTCCCCGTTGGCCGGGTCCGGGCCTCCCCTTTTTCTTTCTCGGCCTGCCCTGCTTGCCTGGCCTCCTTTCCGGCGCGCTCCCTCGAGGCCGCCTGTGTCTTTCTTGTTCGGTTTGGGGCCACGACCGGCGCTCGTTTGTGGGGCGGATACTCAGCGCCGACCTCCCCCGGGGAACGACCCGCCCGGCCGGTGCCCCTCGCCTACCTGCCTGCCTTGCCCGCAGATCTCCCGTATCATCCTCGCCAGAGAGCGGGGGAAACCTGCGCCGCAACCTACCGGTCTCTTTGGACTCCCCTTGTTGCCGCCTGCAGCCAGTGTCCTCGCTGGGGCCTCCCGGCGGGACGGCGAGCAGCCACTTTCCTTGAGCCGCTACGGAGCGGGGCTTGTCCAGACCCCAGGGGGAATCGCTCCGGAGGCTTGGGCTCCACCCTGCAGGAATTGCCGTATTGTATGGACAATATATGGCTGTACTGATTTCTGGCAGCTGGAGCTGAGCTCCAGACCACCCTCCCCCTATAAATAGGCAAACCAGGGAGTGGGGGTTAAGGTCCAAAACGCTCTCATTGAAATACGCACGTTTTGGGCCCAACCTGTCCCGGGGCAAAGCCCTCTCAGAGGCCTTGGGTGGGCCGGCGAGCCGATGGACGCCATGCCTGAAGCGCCCGGCCCGCTCTCCGCGGGCAACCCCGGACATCCGAACCTCTCGGACCAGGTTTTCCGAAAAAGGCGATTCACCGCGCCGCACAACGCAACCCGCCGGCATGGAGCCGTTTTCGCCCGGAGAAGCGTGTCGGAAATGCACGGCTTTAGAGGGTCCGCGTGCGGCTGCGGCGGTTTTTTTTTCCCAAGGACGGCAATTCGCCGCGGAGACACCCTCCCCCCTATAAAAAGGCAAACCAGGGAGTGGGGGTTAAGGTTCAAAACGCTCTCATTAAAATACGCACGTTTCGGGCCCAACCGACCCCGACGAGAGACGCTCTCGAGAGCCGGGGTGCCTCGCCGACGGGTTGGAAAGTGGGGACGAGTCGGTTTTTGCGCCCGAGTCGGGTCGAAACCGGAGATCCGACCTTTCGCACACCACCAAGTCCGGGGAAGAAATCTTCAGTGGGCGCCCACGCAACGCCGCCCGTCCGACACCCACAGCGGGACAGGCGCCGCCCGCTTCGAGACTCTGCCCTCGGGCCCGAGGCCCCGGTCCCTACCCGCCCGCTGGCACGTGGCGCCACTCCCATTAGAGCCCTCCTGCGGGGTGCACCTCCGGCCCCGGATTTCAAATCAGGTTTTGGGCGGCCGGATAAGCCTCGCGGCCCGGCAGCGTATCCCCGGCTCTCGCCGGTGGGGCCGAGTCAGTTTTTGCGCCCGAGTCGAAGCGTAACTGGAGATGAGCCCTTTCGCGGTCAACGAAGTCCGAGGAAGAAATCTTTTGCGGGCACCCTCGTAACGCTCCCCGTCCGGCACCCACGGCGGGACCGACGCCGCCCGCTGCCAGATGCCGCACTTGGGCTGGAAGCCATGGTTCATCCGTGCCGAGCAGCTGATCGCGCGATGGCATTGGGACCGACTTGGCAACTCCCCGAGAGCCCCCCTGCGGGGTACACTATTAAACGTGGATTTCAAGTCAGTTTGGGGCGGCCGTGTCAGTAATGCAGCCCAGCAGCCAATCCTCGGCCACAGGGGAAGCGCTCGTTCACTCTGCCGTCAGTTCCTCTGCCGAGTCCGAGTGCCGCCGGGCCCGCCGCTGGTACTCCCCGGTCTCCTCCTCCAAGGCCGGTCCGCCCGAGGGCCACCGGGCGGCGCCGGCCGGCCCTCCGCGCTCGACCTCCTCCCCCGCTGCTGGACCCCACCACGCCTCTCCCAGAAGCCGCTCCCACAGCAGCGACGTCGTCCGACCCTGCCCGCCAGGATAGGCCCGTCTGCGGCGCGGGCAAATCCCTCGGATCGAAAGCTTTAGTTTTAGCAGATCACAGCAAAGCGGCTGCTCTACTGGGCACGACACCCCAATCCATACCCAAGTCGTCCGCAAGTGATCTGGCGTCCCTCTCGAGACGGCGGTTCGGCTTGCGCCGGAGTTCCCGGCCCCCGGGCAGGGGCCGCGGGCGGAGTCGGCCCGGCCCCCCTCCAGGCAAGAGCGGGTGGGCGCTGACGCGGGCCGCGCACCGGCAGAGATTTCGACTTAGAGGCGTTTAGCCGTAATCTCTCGGGTGGTAGTCTCGCACCACCGGCCTCTCGACCGAGCGCCTGAACCAGGGGTCCGAATCTGCGGTTCCTCTCGTACTGAGCAGGATTGCCGTGACGGCGACCTCTCATCAGTAGGGTAAAACTACCTGTCTCACGGCGGTCCAAAGCCAGCTCACGTTCCCCATTGGTGGGTGAACAATCCAACGCTTCGCAATGATAGGAAGAGCCGACATCGAAGGAGGATCAAACAGCAACATCGCTTATGAACGCTTGGCTGCAACTACCCAGTTATCACTGTGGTAACATTTCTGATACCTCTCGCTTCAACTGCGAAGCTCAAAAAGATCGATAGGCCACGCTTTCACGGTCTGTATTCATGCTGAAAATCAGATTCAAACCGAGCTTTTGCCCTTTTGCTCCGCGCGAGGTTTCCGTCCTCGCTGAGCTCGCCTTAGGACACCTGCGTTACCTTTGACAGATGTACCGCCCCAGTCAAACCCCCCCGACTGAAGCTGTCGCCGGAGCGGGTGGCGGCCGGCCGCGTAGCGCCAGAAGACTGGGCCAGCTCCCCCGCCTCACCGGCTAAGTAAAGAAAACCACGAGAGTAGTGGCATTTCAGCGTCGGGCCTGGGGCCCTCCCACCCTATCCCACACCCCTCCGTGTCTCTTCACAAGGTCAGACTAGAGTCAAGCTGATGCTGCCAAGCCCGTTCCCTTGGCTGTGGTTTCGCTAGATAGATAGGGACAGTGGGAATCTCGTTAATCCATTCATGCACGTCATTAATTAGATGACGAGGCATTTGGCTACTTAAAGAGTCATAGTTACTCCCGCCGTTTACCCGCACTTCGCTGAATTTCTTCACTTTGACATTCAGTAGCACTGGGCAGAAATCACATCGCGTCAGCGCCCCGGCTGCAGACGTCGCGATGCTCTGTTTTTCATTAGACAGTCGGATTCCCCTGGTCCGTACCAGTTCTGAGCCGGCTGCCGGGCGCCGGCCGAAGCGGGCGCAGCGAGGACTGTCCACGAGGCGGGCCCCAGGCCGGTCCGGGCTCGCCCAGCGCCCTAGCTCCGGACCAGCCGATTCCAGGGATCCCGCCCCTTAGCAAGAAAAGGAAACTCTTCCCGGGTCCCCGACCGGCGTCTGGGGCTCGCTTGCTTCGCAGATCGGACCCGCCAAGGAGACGTAGGGCTCCGCCTGCGGGTTAGGGAATATTGCCCCGATTCCGTTTCGCCCGGGGGGCGAGGCCCCGGCCCCGCGAGGAGGGGGCGCCCGCCTCCGCTGGGAGCGGAACCTCCCTGGGGCTTAGGATCGACTGACCCATGTACAACTGCTGATCGCATGCAAGCCTTCTCCGCCACTCGGCCCTCGAGGATCTCACTCCAATATTTGCTACTACCACCAAGATCTGCGCCCGCGGCGGCTCCACTGCGGCCTGGCGGCCGGCGCTTCGACGCCCACCGCGGCGGCCCTCCTACTCGTCGGGGCGTACCAACCGCCGGCGGTCCCACTCGCTCTCTGCCCCGACGGCCAGGAGTGGGCGGCACTCTCAGTGCCATTCATTTTCAGGGCTAGTCGACTTCCATGGCCCCGGCCTGCTGCCCCGTATTAAGCTACGCCTTTTCTGGGCTCTGATGAGCGTCGGCCCCAATTGCGGCGCCCCAACCCGGCGGGTCCTCTCGCCCGACCTGAGTCGATGGGTTCGCAATAGGCCTCGCCTCTCACGCTCTCTCTCGCCTCTCAGGGCCCGCCCGGCGCCTCGGCGGCTGCCAGGAAGGAGGGCTTCCCTCCGCGGCCCTCTCTTCTCTCTCTCGGCGCTGAGCGCCCGCTCCCTCTCCGCGGTCCACTCGGAGATCTGCCACGGGGCCGGCGGCACTCGGTCCCCGTTGGCCGGGTCCGGGCCTCCCCTTTTTCTTTCTCGGCCTGCCCTGCATGCCTGGCCTCCTTTCCGGCGCGCTCCCTCGAGGCCGCCTGTGTGTTTCTTGTTCGGTTTGGGGCCACGACCGGCGCTCGTTTGTGGGGCGGATACTCAGCGCCGACCTCCCCCGGGGAACGACCCGCCCGGCCGGTGCCCCTCGCCTACCTGCCTGCCTTGCCCGCAGATCTCCCGTATCATCCTCGCCAGGTGAGCGGGGGAAACCTGCGCCGCAACCTACCGGTCTCTTTGGACTCCCTTGTTGCCCGCCTGCAGCCAGTGTCCTCGCTGGGGCCTCCGGCGGGGCGGGCGGGCTGCCACTTTTTCCGCACCTCCGTCCCGGGGCTCTCCGGCAGGGCCGGCCGCGGCCCGGGAGCGGCCTTTCCGACACCTCTGGGCAAGGGCCGGGCGGGCCGGCCGACGCTCTTCTGGGCATGAAGGGTCGGCCGGCCACTTTCCTGAGCCGCTTCGGAGCGGGGCTTGTCCAGACCCCAGGGGGAATCGCTCCGGAGGCTTGGGCGCCACCCTGCAGGAATTGCCGTATTGTATGGACAATATATGGCTGTACTGTATTTCTGGCAGCTGGAGCTGAGCTCCAGACCACCCTCCCCCTATAAATAGGCAAACCAGGGAGTGGGGGTTAAGGTCCAAAACGCTCTCATTGAAATACGCACGTTTTGGGCCCAACCTGTCCCGGGGCAAAGCCCTCTCAGAGGCCTTGGGTGAGCCGCGAGCCGATGGACGCCATGCCTGAAGCGCCCGGCCCGCCTCTCCGCGGGCAAACCCCGGACATCCGAACCTCTCGGACCAGGTTTTCCGAAAAAGGCGATTCACCGCGCCGCACAACGCAACCCGCCGGCATGGAGCCGTTTTCGCCCGGGGAAGCATGTCGGAAATGCACGGCTTTAGAGGGTCCGCGTGCGGCTGCGGCGGGTTTTTTTTCCCAAGGACGGTAATTCGCCGCGCAGACACCCTCCCCCCTATAAAAAGGCAAACCAGGGAGTGGGGGTTAAGGTTCAAAACGCTCTCATTAAAATAAGCACGTTTCGGGCCCAACAGACCCCGACGAGAGACTCTCTCGAGAGCCGGGGTGCCTCGCCGACGCGTTGGCAAGTGGGGACAAGTCGGTTTTTGCGCCCGAGTCGGGTCGAAACCGGAGATCCGACCTTTTGCGCACCACCAAGTCCGGGGAAGAACTCTTCAGCGGGCGCCCACGCAACGCCGCCCGTCCGACACCCACAAGCGGGACGCGCCGCCAGCTGCGAGACTCCGCCCTCGGGCCCGAGGCCCCGGTCCCTACCCTCCCGCTGGCACGTGGCGCCACTCCCATTAGAGCCCTCCTGCGGGGTGCACCCTCCGGCCCCGGATTTCAAATCAGGTTTTGGGCGGCCGGATAGCCTCGCGGCCCGGCAGCGTATCCCCGGCTCTCGCCGGTGGGGCCGAGTCAGTTTTTGCGCCCGAGTCGAAGCGTAACTGGAGATGAGCCCTTTCGCGGTCAAGAAGTCCGAGGAAGAAATCTTTTGCGGGCACCCACGTAACGCTCCCCGTCCGGCACCCACGGCGGGACCGACGCCCGCCCGCTGCCAGATGCCGCACTTCGGCCTGGAAGCCATGGTTTTTCCGTGCCGAACAGCTGATCGCGCGATGGCATTGGACCGACTTGGCAACTCCCCGAGAGCCCTCCTGCGGGATACACTATTAAACGTGGATTCAAGTCAGTTTGGGGCGGCCGTGTCAGACATGCAGCCCAGCAGCCAATCCTCGGCCTCAG
>NW_028257767.1:0-46771 GCF_054643075.1 Acanthaster planci | reverse complement strand
AAAAAGAAAACAATTGTTTACAGAAACAAACTCCCGTCTCCACCATGAAGAAGGGGAAAAAGTTTTCCAGGGCGACAATTAAACATAATTAACAGTGTAAATCGAGTTTGTGTGTGCATGATAATCTGGGTCTAACACTGGAGCAGAGTGTTGTAGCCACCCCATCACTGGCTAACCACAAACAGCTATTAGTCCCCCCATCTGACATGGGCTGGGGAAAATAGCGTGTCCCCAGGTCTTGTGTTAAGGGGGAATATTGATTAAAAAAAACTGTCCAAAACTTTTCAAATGTAAAAGAATCGTACTCCCCTAGAAAAAAGCTAGTGGTTCCATTTCTAAAATGCCAACGCTTTCAATTAAAAATGGAAACATGTTTGGGGGTGCAACTTGCCTGTGCCTCCCGCCACTGGTTTGGGATGGTCCCATCTCCCACACCCATCGCCGCCTGTGCAATATACAGTCAAAGATTTAAAACACGAGCTGCGTTCCCAGTTTAACTCACTGATCTCACGAGCGTCATCGGCCCTTTCATGCAAACGCCCACGGTGGTCATGTATTCCGATTGGGGCAGGGACGTGCGGGCGCAGCCGATAGCGCGTCTCCCCAGAGAATATACCCGCCTGCTTGTCCTAAAAGTGATGACGTCGCTTAATCATCTAATTCGTCATGTCAGTGCCTGGCAGGCCACTGCCTGAAATGATTGAATCCTTTTCCATTACGTTGATTTTTTTCTCTCTCGATCTTCTACATTGAAGGGTTAAATTTGCCCATCCCGTAACAATTTTAAGACAGTAATTAAGGTAAAATTTGGCAATAGACGTGTTCCGCAGTAAATCCTTATACATACAACTAAACGCTTTATATACGTCAGTGAATTGTTTCTGTAGTTTTGAAAACAACAATAAACGGTCTAGCGTGTTGCAAATCATTGATTGTGCAATAGAAGAGTTTGGAACTACATGTAGTGTAAAACTTGTGAGGTTGAAAATGGTGTTAATTTTTCCTGCATAAAATAAAGTCGACAAGCAAAAGGCTACTTATTCCAATCCAGTAGTTCATCGTCACCAAATTTCATACTGTCTTTTCACGGATGTGTATGGTCCCCTTCATCATTACCCTATTTTCAGGCTATTTTCAAGTGAGTGAATCAGACGTAAAACCAAAACCCTATGACAACATCAGGTGGTCAGTGGTGTTCCATCAAGAGTTAATCATATCTAAGCCTATATACGTTCAGCATACTCTCTACTGATACACAGGCCATAGGACACAGGACAAACGTTCTCGTTTCAGAGGTTAATGTAAGAATACCATCGGTGAATATGAATGCACGCGTTCAAGAAACAAAAGTGAAAAAGAAAATACTCAAGACAATGAACTGGTATAAAAGATATCACCTTTGTCCTGTACCTTAACCTCTATTAAGATCCCGATGACAACAATGGCGAGGATGTTGGCTGTACTTTCCTTCTGTGTCATCCACAAGGAGCCTCTGGGCGACATGACGTCTCGAGCTGCCTACCTTCTCCATCTATCCCCGCAGGCACAGTTGATGTGATTAAACTAGCATCTTGCTGTGTTTGGCTTAAGTTAGCATAGAGCTTGTGTCATTTACGGCTTGATGTTGTTATCACGAGGCCTTTTCCCCAGTTCAAACCGTTGTTCCTCTGGCTTGTCACTTAGCTAACCAATACCAACTGAGACTTTGAAAACGATTACCGCACTTTACAAGTGATTGTGGGCCGCTAGCTATTTTGTCCTAGTCAAAAAAGAGACTTCAGATCACGTAGAAACAATCCCAATATCGCTAAAAAAGACATTGGAGATTAAATCCAGAAAGCAGAGGGAAGACAATCAAATCTAGCCCGTTGGTGTCACGATGAAGTTGGGCTAAATTTGGTTTATGTAGGAGGGGGACTCCGTCTATTGAAATGACAATGAAGAAGAAGGCATGTTTGAATATCAAATCCAATTTATAATCAACGGCGCCCAACCTAACGGTTCACCGTTTGGCGGCCAGGCTTGCGAACACCGACCGAGGGGAAAACTGGAACCCTTTTTGGGCGAGGTATTGTTCGGCGGTGCACGGTAAAACCAGATCTTTTTTACACCAATTACTCCTGAAAAGAAAATTCGCCTAAATTAAGAAGTTCCCACCTTTCCAACTACTCGATCTTTTTACCCTCTCGTGTTATCCAGCCGGGACATAATAGCAGGGGACCCTCCGAGGGGAAGAACGATTTAAATCGATTATCTTTTTCGAAGAGGAGAAGTAATCTAATATAGTTTTTCACTCCTCACAAGTTAAACGTAATGAAATTAAGGGTTGGCTCTCCTTAGAAAAGAAGCCAAGATGCCTTCTTTGGTTTCACCGTCTCCTGCGTATAGCAAGGGACTTGTCCTCCTGGTCGCTTTACTGCCGTTTTATGAGTCATTTTACAATACTAAAGCCGGAGTAAGGTCGAACTTATTTAAGGATGCATAATCTCTTGCTTTACTACTGTATGCAAGGCTTGGGTCATGTAGTTGGGTGATTTTAAGTTAGTTTTAGACGAGTAGAAGCAGAAATGTTGGAACTCTCCTTTATTTTTTTAAAAGAAGTTTCCTGAAGGCATTAAATCGAGGTAGTCTGCCATCTCAACGTCCAACATTGACTACGTCATTTATCAATTCTAGATAAATGATTTTCATTCAACCCCCTTTTCCATAATATTATTGGGGGAAACCCTATATGCTACATGGGGAAAGACTAAATGCATACTTCCGCCTACATGATGCCAACTAACGAAAACGCTACAGGTTTTTGGTATAAAAACCTAGCCATCTCTGGGCATTTGCCTTCAGTGAATATCTCATTGTTCTCGAATAAAAACTGTCGCAAATACTGTCTTCCTTAGTTTCTTGCTTCATTCGTATTATTTTTGAAATGATGAATATGTTGTTTAGTTGCAGTGTACCTTTAAGGTTTAAACCTTTGACTAGAAGAATTCCTAAATGATATTTACAGAATATATCTGTCAATAAAAAGAAACACATTTCAAACCTTTGTTTTAACTCCAAGTTCAGTACAGGTAGCTTAAGGCTTTCAGATGCAGTAATCGTAATTGATGAATAAACAAATGGCAATAAAAACGAATTAATGATAAATCGAATAGATAAACTGGTTTTAGATGCAAGTTACTTCGTTAGCGGCGGTTAAAATTTGGAAAACATTTTACTACTCAGATACATGGTATTGAATTAACGCAGGTTCTTAATGCAATAAGTAACCTTGCTCCGTGTAGGCTTCTATGATAAGTGCTACTCATAGCTCTGCCGTGTCCAAGGGTGCTGGTGACTCTTAATTTCTTTCGACGTAACTAGCTACTTTCCTGGGATCAGCAGAGAGTGCATGTCATGTTTAAAGGCAAACAAATTACTCAAATTGTTTTGTTGAGTCCATGTTTCCTTCACAAATTGTTGTGAAAGTATAGCGGCCACCGGTAACTTGGATAAAGAGAACGAGAGATTAAAGCGCTATGTTGTTTTACATCATGCTTTGAGGATAATGGGGACGGTGATATCGGTAGATAAGCACAAATTTACACAGGTACACTTCAGACGGATTGTGAAAGTATTCGAGAAAAGTCTCTAAATCCACAGGAGATCATTAGAATACTTTTGTGACAAATATAATAAGCCTTGGCCCCTTTGCGTTTTTTTCTTAGGAAGGGGTAATCATCGTATGTGGGCGTGGTTAACTGCAAACTCGATCAATTTAGTAGACACTTAGAAACTTAAGTTCTAAGAAAAACGCCGGGCTTACTTTCCTATTATAAAACATCCTCTAACCAACTAATTCCCCAAGAAAAAAAAATCTACATATAGACTCGGACCCTCGGCTTGTTGGCTCGAAGTATAGCGCTCTGCTAACAGAGCTACCATTTAAGTCGACCAGAAAAGCAAATTTATTGTGTCTCATACTTAGATGTTTGTATATCGTACTTATGATAATTGCCCCCAACCCTTCCTAGACAAAAAACAAAAGCACAACGGTTAAAATTTGCCTGTTTTATTGTAATTTCCCTAAATTTCCCAGGAAAAAAAATGACGCGGCCCGTCTGCGTGTCTGCAAATCGTTGTGGAATGTTTACTGCCTGAACTAGCTCGTGCGCCGCGTGCTCCTCTCTCTCTATCTCTCTCTCTCTCGATCTCGATTGTGGATGATTTAGAATGTTGCGAACTTATTGCTCCTATAAGGCATCATACGATTGAAAAAATTTACCTTCCTGTCATCTTGAAAAAAAGCAAAACAAAATAAACACACATACAATCGAGAGTATTATCTCCCTTACCCGAAGGATTCGAGTCAACACGACTAACTCACTCGAATGCAGCCATGAAAACAAACAAATTCCAGCCTATAAATGCCCGTAGAACACACATCCTGGTAAAAGTCGCCTGTCAGGCCAGTGTATTTCCGACTTCATTTCCAGTTTGCACCTCACAAGTTTTCTTTGTGCATAACATTACAAAATTGAACAGAAATGAGGCCCCGTTTCCAAGCCCAGTGTAGCCTCTATAGCATTTAAACTAATATGCAGCGTTTGAAAAATTTGGAATAGGATCTTTCTTTTTGACAAACTTACCAACATTTCATAATTATATAATTAGTGTATCTACAGCCATTGCAAAGCTCCAAAGTACTTTCAAATCAGCCAGGGGTGTCAATCAATGTCGTCTGTTGGATATGGAAAATCAAAGCGTTTTCAAACCTTAATACCTGTGAATTCAATAGAAAAGCAAAAACCAAGCCAGTGGCGTAGCTAGGATCTTACTAGGGGGGGGGGGAGCATCTTATGCACTCTTAAAACGTCCTGGTCAGATTGACCCAGAATTGGGTCCCATTCGGTATAACCCTTTTCCGGGTCAAATTATGACCCAGAAAAGGGTCATACCGAATGGGACCAAATTTTGGGTCAATCTGCCCAGGAAGTTTTTAGAGTGTGGGGGCTCCAGCTTTCAGTAGTGTGTTTTCTGGGGGCAAGCTTTTATTAGCCTCGGTTTTTTTTGGGGGGGGGGGGGGCACGTGGGAGCACCGGGAATTTTGTGGCGGCGGGGTTCACGTGTCCCCCCCCCCCGCTACGCTCCTGAGCCAAGTTAAGTAAAATTCAAATGGAATTATAAAAAAAAAAAATTATGAGCCAAGAAAAAGAATACATATGTACAAATAGATCATCAAATAGATAAATACATAATAGTTCATAAGACTTGTATTAATTATTGGAAAAGTAGTGAAAATCAATCAAGATTTTACTTTTAATTTGATGTTTCCACACAGTGAGGAGATTGGTGGAGAATGAACGAGGGTATATAGGAAATACGTGTAGCTTGCTGGCTGATATAAATGTAAATAAAATAATAAATAAAAAACAGTTTGCTAGATTGATCTTCCCCTTTGGACTTCCCACTTTTGTGGGGAAGGAGACACATATAAAACAAATCTACAGTGCCCTCACTGGCAAAAATTCTTCTTTAGGGATTCTTTTTCCCTTTACATTTGTACTTGCCCCTCCCAGTCTGCACTTGTAGTAATTCTCTTTAACTGGTTTCATTTTTAAATATAACTATCAATTTTCTAGGCTCTAAGAATTACTTTATGTATTTTATTTATTTTGTTTATGTTTCAATTTTGTAAAGACCAAAATTCAGCCTTCTCGCTGCCATTTGCCCAAGTTCTTATCAAACAAATAAACCAATCAACAATGAAAACAAGTAGAGGTCCGAAATATTAAATGAGACCGGGAAAACGGGCGACTCAAGACACAGTTGAGGAAATGTTAGCGTTGGCTGGACGGCTCGGCACTGGATAAAGAAGTGTAGAATTGTTCCTCTGTCTCTGCACCAACGACAACGACGGTGAGATGTCTGGGTTGACGAGTTGTAGAACTGGTAAACTAGGTAAAAAAGTTACATGTATGTAGTAAGATATCGCCCGATTTCTTCAAAAGTGGTAGGTGGTAATTTGGCTTCCATTGGAATTTTCCTCTATAAAATAGCAGGCTTGACAAGCGTTTTCCAACGAACAAGAATTTTTTTGTAGTTAGTTTTTTACAAATTTGCCACTTCTGTTGAAAGAAATGAAAGCTATGCAAGAAGTTTCTCGTGTGAACTGCAAGGGAATTTTTATTACTCCACTGCAAGTTGAGGGGTATATCCATTCTTCTTTATCCATGATCCAACCCACAGATTTTGAGATTTCGTATGATTCAAACAAGCATTAGAAGAACATATATCAAGCTGTGTTTAATACTGGTGACAATTATAGATACATCATCGGCATAAGCCAAAGTAATAACGGTAGTTTCACAATCTGTTACCGTAAAAACCAAAAGGCTTTAAATTACATTTGAACGCGTGAAGAAAAAGTTCGAATGGATAGTGAATAAAGTGTTAAATCCACAGAGTAAAAATTCATGCCCTATAGAACTACATACCTTGAGGAGACATTGGCCATCAGTATCTAAGAAATAGGAAATAAATCTTTCTCAAAAGTCCAAACAAATAGCTATAAGCTAATGCCTTTCTCTGTGTAGATTTATCGTGAGAGTGCAAAGAAGGTCATCTGTTAAAAAAAGAATTATATTGTCATAAATGGAAAGACTGGGAACAGACTAATTGTGAAAAAACATTACCGATACTTTTTTTTAGCGAGCGAACAATCAAGCCGGGGACAAGCAACAACAACAACAAAAGAATGGGGCTCAACCCTTTGTAATTGATCAGGACCCTGTGGTGTCAGTTGTTTGGGAGGTTCCCTCGTCTAATGATTTCTTGCCGCTAGTGGACGAGGTACAACTGGCTCAAGCTCTAGTGAATACTCCTTTAAATTCGACAGTATGGCAGCGTGTATCGCTGCATCGCAACACCTGTGCTCCCAATTGACGCCTGCTCCTCCTCCTCGTTTTCTTCCTTTCTGTATAGAAAATTTGACTTGTATGCGGACTGAGCTCAGCCATTATTTCTCGGTGACCATGTGGCTTGGCCATGCACACAATTAGCATTAGCCTCCTCCAAGTAGCTGTATGATGGAAAGTGAGGGGATAGACGCATTGGATAATTTTTTGTTCGCTCGAGCTACCCTTTCGAGCAAAGACACGAACGTCAGTTCTCCTGAAGGCAGCTGCAAGCCTGGTTAATTTCTGGCCTGGCAATGAAACATCGAAGAACGGGCTGTGGTTGCCTGTTTAACGTTCATTGTCGCTTTTTAATTTTTTTCAGTGACGAACACAGGGTGTACCACTCAGAAGCAGAAGAAAAAAAAATAACGGAGGGACACGGCTCAAGAAAGACCTGGTGATGGACCAGTACTCGCAATTCCATTAGGGACGGAATCGCTGCTGACAGTTTAATGTCTTGTTTACTCAAGCCTCGATTTTACAATATCGCGTTGAATAAATCACATTAGACAAGTTCTCATCATGAGGGGTCCCCTTTTGTGTGCATAATGTTGAACACCATGAGTGAATCACTCCAATTATCGTGATTCGATTAGCGGGGGTCGCCGGGACAAGGGGCTGGAGTACGCAGCCGTCTTATCCGTCACTTAGACGGTCCGGATGGCTTGCTTGTTGCCCTGCTGATGAGAGGTAGGCCTTTCCCCCCGTCCCAGACCTTATTCGCGGCGTTCCTACCTTGGGACCGAGACGTTATTGTCACTAGCCACCAGCAATCGCTCGCACATGGCCCACGCCTCCGCACCATTACGCCGCTGATAAGATTACCCATCGCGTGTTTCTATCCCATGTTTGACTTCCGGGCTTATGATTACTAGTGGAGCAAGGGAGTACGGTACATATCGCTATAACCATAAGGAGAGAGTTTCTGTGCCTTGTTGCGCTTCATCTTTTGGATCAGTGCATTTTACGAAAAGACATAACCGTTCACTTTCTCACTCATCATTTTCTTCCCTTCCCAAAATAGAGACCAAATTTTTCCTACACACTGTGTTTTGCTGCCTTAAAACCTCCCCTTGTGCAAGACCGTACCAAACCAGGTAAAATCCAAGCGTATTGAATGATCGATCTGATCGCAAAGCAAGTCTTTGTCATATTCTACTTTTGCAAAGTCTTGGAATGAAAAAACCAATGAAATAAAGTCAAACTTTATCCGCAGACAACATTTGAAACACAGTGCTTGGACAAATTTCGTGAAAATGCTATTTTCAAAGCGTAAAGGTAGAAAAGAACCGACACTAAACAATGGAAGACCAGTCGGCACTGGCCCATTTAGTTCAATACCAGGGATTGGATAAGGAAGTGTCTAATCTTTTTTGTTAATTTTTCCCAAAAATAGTATGTTTCTATTAGAGTACCATCGGTTCTTTTCAGAACCCCACATACTCAAAACGAGATATAGCCATGGTGCTACCACAAACCTACTTGCTGTATCTCCACCATGAAATGCTTCAAATCTCACGTGTCTATTATTGCTTGCTATATCTACGGACAGTAGACAACCAGATCGCCACTGTCCGGCAAGGCTAACCAACCTTCCAAGATTATTGGATTACGGCACGCGTCGCAATTTTTTTGGAAAAAAATTAAAAAATATATAAATGAAGCTGTATTCTAAACTACATGCATGTTGTTAAGGACTGACCCGTTCTCCTGGACGGTGAATGAAATGATGTCAACTCGGGTAATCATGCGAAGATGCTGTCCATTCTTCATGACTAGTCTTGCATGCCGTAAAGTGAACTCCACGGGAAATTAAAAGGAGAAAGACGGGGGGGGGGAAGCAGCGCAAATGGACCCACGAAGAATTACTGGTTCGGGATCTGACTTGAGAAAACGTTTATGATGTGCTTTGACCGCCGTGTCTGATTGCTGTAGGCGGTGCAGTGCAAATTTAATTGTGTATTACATGCGGTGAACTATTAGCATTGTCCGGGTGGCGTGGCCGTGTCATGCAAAGCATTGTGTTGTGTCGGGCTAATTGACTAGATACATTATAATACATGTTTTGTACATGAATTAATGGAGAAAATTCTAGGCGATTTCAATTTTCGGGTGTCTTGTTTTCTGAGCTTATAAATTTAAGCATAATAGAGATAGAGAATGTCCGTTTAGCGCGTCCAAAATCCGATAAATGAAAAGAGCTCAAAGAAGAAGAGCACGTGCTCATACCGAATGGATTAAAATGTGTAGACCAGCACCTTGCAGATAAAATGACTTCATTGTCGATGTTACAGTTATTTATTAAATCTTTTTGCTTGATTCCTAAAGCGAATTTGATAAGACATTTAACCAATCCCTCTTCAAAATTGTTATTTTTGTTCTTGTTTGAAAAGCTATAACCATATGCACCACCGTACACTCTGCCCAATACTGAAAACTGATAAAAAACACATACCCACAAATTATGATCATATCACACAATAGATATAGTACGAACACTGTAGAAAAAGTCTGTCACTTCTGGGAAGAAGTTTTGCCCAGAACTAACGCAGAAGACCAAAATATAAGTCTGGCTTTATAACATTACAAACAAAATTGTATAGAGGTCAAACCCTCGATATACGTTCTGCCATATCCTGAAACAAAAAAAGAAAAAAAGATGAAAAGGAAAAGCTTGAGCTGGAGCATTAAGGGAAAAATGAAATTTGCCTGTCAACTTGGCGGTCGGCAAACCAAATCAGATGGCATGACTGGCGTGGCCGATAGCTGCTGCGACAGGAATAAGCTGGAAGACAAAGCGCACTTGCCCGCCGCCCCACTGAGAAAATTATGGGTATTATTCTTTCTTGTTGCCTGTAAGAACTTGCTCAGGCGTCCTTATGGGGAGGGAAATTGTCTTTTTTTTATTTGATTGTGACGCGGGCGCGGCATTTGCAATTCGATGGAGAACCTTTCATCTTTATTACACAGGGTTGAATCTTGACTGACGATGTATAGAAAAGCAGTGGAATGAAAACCACATTAACTTTTAACTTAACTTAAAAAAAATATGGCTCGCTCCTTTCTTTCATTTTGGGAAGAGGATCTAAAATACTGCAGTACAACTGCAACTACTATGTTTTGGACAGCTATTTGTTTATTTTTTTATATAGTCCTATTTGAGGTGCGCGTAGTGGCGTAAAGCTGTACTGGAAATTGGGGGGTGGGGCGGGGAGTGCGAAAGGTGGGGATGACTTGCCTTGCTGTGGAAATTTGAAAAGGGGGGGGCACACTCTATAGGGGCGATGTTCATGATAAAGATGTACACACAAAAATGTGTATCAAATTTATGCAGAATCTTACCTCAGAATGATATGCCTTTTAAAAATTATCTTCTCCAATTCGAAAAGAAAAGAGAGATGAACGACTATTGTGTTGCCCTGTGAATCTCAAGTTCCCCCTTTGAACTTTAATCTAAAGAATTACTCTATAAATGTGTAACTTGTGGAAAATTTAGTGAACATTACCTCTAAATATACTTGCACTGCAGTTACTTTATAACTGTCAAACCTTCAAGAGCAGTGCCCCTTTTATTTGGGAGGTTGTTTGAATGCAGTAGTAAACTTTTCCTAAGGACTTATACTTTGCATTCTTGCTGCTGAACTGATGAGAAATCCTGTTTTGCATTACCTATATAAATACACGGTCTTCGTCATGGTAATTGACACTGAGATCATTCCTTTTTAGAGAGACAAGACCCTGAGCTTGACTCTCTTATTAAAACCAAACCAAACCAAACCAAACCAAACCAAACCAAACCAAACCAAACCAAACCAAACCAAACCAAACCAAACCAAACCAAACCAAATGACACAATTGCAGGAATTTTCCCAGGGGTTTGATGGTAAGACCCTTCAGATTTTTTTTTAGTCAGATTGTCAGGGACAGGCTAACACGTACACATATAGGTGATGCTATAAATTGTTACTGGTGCAGAAATAATAACAGTTCTTACAGGCTGTAATCTTTTTAATATTCTTATAATTGTTATTTACATTTTTTTCTTTTTGTTTTGGTGTGTGGTAGGGGTGCCCTTAGATCTGTGCCTAGTATCGTATATTTTTAACACCGGCATAGGCCTACAAAAAGAGAATAAAATAGCCTTGTAGAAAGGTGTGTTATCTGGAAGAGAATATTACATCTGTCGACAGAGGGCAGCAAACGCACCTTTGGATAATGGCCACGTCTACGTTTTGTATCAACTACGTACACTGGCCTTTGTGAAGGCCTAAATGCTGAACGGACTTGACTTCGATGTAGTGTGTAGCTGTTGGTAACGCTTTCCATGAAGGCATACCGTGGAGCAGGAAGGTCAAAATTGGCTATAAATTTTAGGGAAACATTGTTTTTTCCTTCCCTCAAGTACTAAATAATATTCCAAAAAATATTTATTGGTAATATTTTGTCAGTGCTTTGTATGAATGAAAAAAGTGTCTTAAATTATTACATTCTTAGAGGTGATTTGTGGTGATAATGGCGGTGACGGCAGCGAAACTTTTAATCCAATCCTCCAGATTTTTATAGTGATGTCCTATCCGGGATGACTGAGCATACAACTCTTGATCAAATACATAATTATCCATATTAAACACTGTGTGCTCAATTCTTTTCGCCTAGATTGTTCTCAATCGTGACGAATGACTTACAACATGCATCGATTTAAAAAGGAAACGTGTGTGCAACCAAATTAACCCCGGACCACAAGATGGCATTCGTCAGTACGCCCATGGACTCCACAGTGTAGAACGCATTACATTGCATGGTAGTTTAGAGTTTCACCCTTTGTCACTGTAGAATAATAACCATTATTTTCTGTCCATGGCAGTTGGAATTATACTCGCCTTTTTTAATTTTAGGTGATTTGATATGCCATTCTAGGATCTCCAATTTGTGCTCACAAGTTCAAAGGCTGTATATAAAATAGTGCTAGTCCCACATGCAAATGCAAGAATTAACAAATTGCGCTACCAATTATCTGTGCCCTTGACGTTGTTCGTTGAAATGTAAATAACTAAAGCAGTTAGAAAACGTATCCCTGCTTAAGAGCAATATACACGTATATCCCCGTCCATTTCTGACAGGAAATTTGACTTAGTCGACACACAGTTCGGTCAATAAACAAAGGTATGGATCAGGGGCAACTTCCTGAAGGCAGATATCGCGGCGTATAGTCAGGAGGGGGAAAAGGCGGCACGGAGGCCGATCAGGCTAGGCGATTGATCTGCTGATAATCGTTTGAAACCCCGGTAGAAAAGACCATCTCCACTTGGCAATTGTCCCCTCTTCTTTCAAGGCAGCTTTTGGGGAAATATTATATATATATCACAAAATGAAACGTTATGTATCTTCACGCCAGTAACTCAGTGAAGGCGGTACTCTGTCCATGGCCGCATAAAGCCCGGTAAAACGAGTGGAAAACTAGCGTTAACTGCTACTCAAAAGGGAGTATCGATCCGTAGCGACAATAACTTTCCTTTAAAGCCTGCTTCGATCTGTTGCCTGCCTGAAGACGACGACGAGGAAAATACTGTCTGTGATCCTGCTGGATGTTTTCCACACTTATGAATACGTAATTTTTGGTACTCACCGGCTTGGTCGGTGACAAGAAAAGACTTTCAAAATTAATTATTCATGGTAGACAGTCCACGCAGGAACAAACAATGTGGATGCAACGACCTTGATGTTGAGGCATTGTTTTCAAATAGGTGACCATATCGATAACACGGCCTGAGGAAAATTTATCCCATTAAAAAGAAAGCCGAAAAGTGATCTGATAAATTTCGAATACCGCTAAAACGTGATTCACTTTTACCGGGTAAAAGTCCACATAAAAAGTATACCGAGATTCAAATTACTGTAATGGCAAAAACTACTTTATATATGGGAAAGAGAAATATATCTCTAGATAGGGCAGGATGCCCTCTTTGCAATGGTATACAGCCTGTGATGTTATTGACACGATGAGTGAACAAACTAGACTGATGTTAAGGGTACTGAAATCAGCATTATGACAAGTTTGCATGTTATTTTGGGACACCCTTTATAATCAAGTTTTTCGTTCGCAGTAGCATGTTCATTCTTATGGCCTTTTGGAATGACTGTTGAAATGCTTGGTTGCTGAAAGTAACATTTACTTCTACGGGTAGATTTTCAATTTGTCAAAAATAATGTTACTAAAGGAAATCAGTGAGTTCGAATGTTTTGTTATCTTTTGCATTACATCGTCATGCACCGTTTTCTCAAAGAGACATATTAGCCCAAATTACAATTTTTCAAAATTCTTCGGTTTTTTTTTTGCAAATCAACTTTGCTATGTGATATCAGTTTATGTAATTTTAAATTTTTTAACCAAATCTCCTGAAATCAACCAAATCACCAAGGGCGTAACAAAGGCATTTTCTGTGGGCGGACGCTAGAGTCAATTTGCCTATTGGATAGCTTCAAACCTCGCCAACAATGTGTCGTGTAAAACGGAAATACGTGGTATGATACATTTTATGCATTTATACATTTTTTGTCAACCGAAGCTCTATTTTCTCAATGGAATTAATTATTGGGCGATGGTGCTGCACCCCCACAGCTTCTGGTCGCTACGCCCCTTCAAATCACGATAATCTCCTGGAGCAAAAATTTAACTACCCGAATTTTTTTCAGGAAGAGAAAAAGTTCTCTTCTACAGTGTAAGATATAGCTATGCATTGTCAAAGACCAGTTTGACTAGTTTTCTGACTTCTGATCTTCGGATCCACGTCATATTTAAAATTTTACAAAATACATAATATAATCACACAGAAACGATAAATGAAGATGAGAAACAAGTTGCAAATAGAAACGGAACACGGGCATATTTTTGATTGTTTCACTCCATTGCCTATGGGTGTTGTACATATGTCGGCTTGCAGAAGTTTTGTTCGGAACTTGGAATTATGTTAAAAAATTTCGATTCCTCGGAGAAGGACTTTGCCTCATGCCAGAGGCTTAACTGGGATGAAAATTTGAAGAAGGGCTTATGGGGAGCATACATCTTCCAGCAATTTTTTTTCTGCAGCTTTTCTGTAGGTCTTGCTCATTTAAAGATGTCAAAGACCACTGCCTCATGCCAATTTCATGACAAACGGGTTCACATTTAGATATGCGGTACGAGGATTGCTGAACTTTACAAGTATAAATTTTATTATCACTATGAATTAATTTGATTGCTTACTTCTCTACATGTGGTGATAGGAATTTCTTTCTTTAAATAGCCTGGAAAAACAAGCTTATTGTCAGTGCTAGTCCAACGTGAGCAGGGATGCGAGTGGTGCAGCGCGAAATTTAAGAGGGTCATTCCTGCACATGCCGTCTTCAGGGGATCACATTGAGAGCCATTCTGTCTTCGTTTCTTGCGTTTGCTTTTCTCATAGCAACATTACTTTTCTTCTGTTGGCTCTTCTAAATTTAAGGCCTGCGCCAAACGTCGTACTTCTGCCGCAATTAATTGAAAAAGAAAAAGAGTTTAAGTTCGACACGGCAGAAGCCCAACGTTTGACGCAGGCCTAATGTAACTAACCTGTGGCAGCCAACCTACGGCAATTTGGTTGTGCGGGAGTAGATTCTGGTGAGAAATTTTTGAGGTATATCTTTCTCATGTAATTTTAAATGTTTTAAAGGGCAATTGGTCTATTGAATTGAACGATTGTATTTTGTTCTTGTTCAGCTAGTGGTGTCTACCCAGTCTTGTTCCATGTTAAACATATAGTCAAATCTTAGTGTGGCTCGGAACTTGATGTGCTGATATTTGGAATAATTTGAAGATTATTTCTCGGAAAGACAAATTGTTTAGACACGCTCTATTATTCGCCATTTAGGCGTATAATACCGTTTTCGGCCATTGATGAGACCACGAACGTTGTACATCCTCCCTTCACTAACCTTCAGACAGGTACAATGCTTATCGTAAATTATCTTATGCACAGTAAGAAATTTTGGGCATGTAGGTCGTTATTACGTATTAACATTTTCGATGTGCTTAAAGCTTTCAAGTAAGAAGATTTCGGTATATGTATTTGTTATTAGAATTATCATTGGTGGAGGGACGGGCATTTAAGTAGATGTAACGATAGTCTTGTCTTGCAGACTACATAGCAGACTACATAGGAGCAGGTATTCCTCTTTCAATGGTTGTAAATCTTGAATTTCCAGAATAGCTGAACTCGACGCTTAACATGTACATGTATTAGATTTTTTAATGTTCTCTCTATACAGATCCCTAATCCTCCCATAGCCTTCTCCAAGTAGTTCACTATTTTACCCAGTTTATGCCTATCACATAATTTTCACCATAAATTCATTGTCCTTGTTAGAAATATGTTTAGCGACTGGATCCACACCAATACACACATTTTTCAGTTGTGAGTCCCAGAAGAAAACGAAAAAACATTCTCGAGAACGACCCTACAAAAAAGTTTTCAATTGAGTGTTTGTCCCTTCTCCTCTCACTCGCTTGGTCACATAAGCAATGAGTCATTGGTCTTTCCACAGCGTCAATCGTTTCTCGGGTACTATGCACACTCTCTCATATCCATTTTTCCACCTCTTTCTCTCTCAGTTTGAATAAGCCTGGGAAAATGCAAAAAAAGTCGGAACGTTCGCAAATAATCTACGATTTCAGTCTCGGGGCCACGTTGCAGGCTGGACTCGTAACGCTACACCACTGAGCAGTTTTAAAGAAGCTTTTAATGACACGTTGTTTTGTGTTTGCACTCAAAAGCCCGCGGGCCAGCCAGACCAGCCTGCTGTAATAAAAGCGTATCTAAGGCGGGAGGGGCCTGCCAAGCAGGCTCAGTCAGCTACTTAAATTGGGATCACATGAGGGGGATATGATCTGCACTGCTATTTAAAACTGCTCTAATCCCACCACCCACCCCGGGCTTACGAGTGTGTATGGGACAGCCACTAAAAAGAGAGGAGAAAGTAAGAGGGGGTACAGAGGTAAGGCACACGTGCTGGAAGCAACGGGCCGTTATTGACAGCTCTGCCGGACCGGGGGAAATGAGGTCCCCCGTACAAGCCCTTCAAGAGCTGAACAGGGTGTTTAGCACATGAATCAAACTTTCATGACTGCCGCAGACAGCCTGTCAGATGATATTCGATTCTACACCCAGACTTCAATGAAGTGAGCGGGGGGCAATTAAAAGGAGGCGCGGACCTGGGCCCTCTCACAAATGCGCTGGGAATTAGAAGGACCATGTCCCAGTTTTTGTGCTTTTTTTCTTCCTCAATGACGGGAGGTCTTTTCTTCAGTAAATTGGGGGGGGGGGGGTCGGAGATAGGGGTAGAGCGCACTTTAGATACCAGTCAAGCCAGTCCAGTTGATGTATGGGATTAAGGCCTCGTTGAGTCATTGCCCTCTGACCCATATCCTGGTTATAGTCATAACCTGCTTACTCTATATTCAGCGTTTTAAACATAAGAAATATATGAATATCAACCATAAAATAACGGCCTTCAAAAGCTTGATTGACCTTATGCCAAATTATATGGGTAAAACTGAGTGTTTTTTCATTCATTGATAGTCAGAGTTCAGCGATAACAATGTAAATTGCAGTCAAAATATCCTCATACAAAATTCTTGATTTCTTGATTGAGATAATTTCTACTTTTTTATCCGCGTATTCTTTATCAGGTGAAACATTAGCACATTAGTGTATGTGAACAACACGAGTAAAACAATGCGGTTATTTTTACTTCAGAAACGGCAACGTCAGAAATAGGCAAAAGGCACGCGTCCTCCCAAATCTATATTCTTTCTTTTGATTCGGATAATATATTAAACAGGATCGTCAGCACGTAACCATTTGTCAAAACAGTTTTACCCAAACATATATTTACGTTTTCGACTCACTTCTGTATGTGATAATGGAAGTTATTAATGCAAAATGGCCGTATATCTTCAAATTACTATACTAAATTCATTCCTTCATAATACCTCATTAGCTTCAACTAAATGATTTTAATTTCAAACTTTTTGACGCAGAAATGATCTAGGTAGTCCGCTATTAGGCAAGTATTTTAAGACTCAATGTTTAATCGTACTAATGTTTCTTTGCAGATTAAAAACAGTTTTAGATTAATAACTGAATTCCCACCAGGCGATGTCTGCTATCTACCGCAGACAAAAATAATGCCAAGTAGCCAAACAATACAGCCAGGGCACCGAATGGTTCGAATTGCGCTCGGGATTTGTACCAAAAGAGAAAATCTTAGGTATTGTTTTCATAGCAGGCGCCACCGTATGGCCGCCTCTGGCAAATGTAAGGAATATTCATACTTTAGAATTATCTCTCATAAATTATTTAATGCGTTCTATTTGCACGGTTCTATGCTGGTGCCGCCTTCGTAATGATATGTTTTACACAGTACACAAGCATTCATCATAGCGGTGTTTGGGTCCATCTGATGAAATTTTTTTAGACGCTTTTTCTTTGCCATTTGAAATACTTCTCTTCAGCGTATGACAACTATTAATTCTGACGTCTTTTTCTGAGATACTTATGTTCACCGTTTTCAAGAATACTTAAAGCAGTCCAAACCAGCTTTACAGGACTTCTGATAGTTGTTGGACGCCATACAGGAAAGACACTTTTCAGTTTAGAGGTTTTCTGTTCAAATTGTGAAGCCAACATTTCCTCAATAAAACATTTCTGAGGTGTCGTTGCATACGCACGTGCTTATACATAATTTCGGGGCGATTCATAAAATAATACAGTACGACACCAAAAGGTTGCCGAAGAGAGGTCATTCCTTCAAGTTTACGGTTGACGACCGGGTCGCCACTATTTTTGATTGACGGTGACATTCCAAGAAACAGAAAAAAAATCTACTCGAAATATACTTATTGTTCTTCCCCAACGAAAAAAATTGGGAACAATTCAAGTCATGGGCGGAGATCCCAGGGGCTGAGCGATACAATATTCCTCCACTTTTGACCTGGGCAGGCCTATCAATATAATCCCCCCTCCCTTTTGCAAGTCATTGCACGATACTTCCAATTCTTTTCCCTTCGCCGATATATAGGCCTACCCATTTTTTCCGCCTCCGATACGCACGTCTTTGAGCTTACCGTTGCACGGCTAATAGCAGGAAATCGAAATGGGCTACTGCGTACACGTTGTGCGCGTGGATCGGTTTTGTAGTTCCATGTTTCCCTATCGAAATGATGAAGCTAAAAACATTTCTATCCCCAGGGACCACACAACACTCATTGAGTTTTGCTTGAATTCATAGTGTTTGAATTGCCTAAACTATCTACCATAAAATAATGTTTTCTTGGGGTTTCATCTGTGAAAAATGAGCATTTGTTTTCAAGTGGCACTTTGAGGGCTTTCTGTGACACCTAAAATAAAACTAGCTATTACTTTTAAAAAAGAATTGGAAGAGAAATACCCTCGAAAAAAGGAGGTTTAGATCTTGAGTGTGAGCGCATTTGACCACAGAGCTGAAACGCATCCGTGATTTTCCGAATGGACGCCGCCTGGCCCAGTGTGCGCGGTGGCCTAGCAGCGGGCCCTGCGTGCGCGGAGGCCGGTCAACTAACGCTCTGTGTGCCGTAGCTTGGAATGTGCCACGGGGCGCGGGCTGTACACGAGCGGACATGGACTGCCTTTTATGATTTTTTTTCCATGATTGTCGTGTGTTCATGGTTAGCACTAAGCGCTCCCCCCCCCCAAAAATAGCATGTATTATTCTTTGAGAACCTTTCCGACTTTTCTTCTCGATTTCAATTTAAAAGGTACACGGAAACACAAATGTATGTGGTTGGAGAGATATTTTGGCAATTGTGCGCTATACAGACATGACACATATTTGTGTACTTCAGACTTTACGATAAATTTTGATGCCCTGGATCTAGACTTGGCATGTCTGACTTGCATACTATTTCAGTTTTTTCTGACAGTTAAAAAATGTGTTAAATTATGGGTATAATGTTGTGAGCATTAAGCCTTTATTTTTATTTTATTATCTTTTTTTGGGGGGGGGAGGACATTACATTTACCTGTAGTTTAGTCATGGTTAATTGGAAGTTACCCTGTGCTCAAAATTTGTAAATTTGTCTGACTGTTCATTCATAAATGTGATTGACTGGGAAAATGGCCAGTTTAAAAGTTTTTCCACAATTTTTCATGATAAACATATCTATATATTTCTTTAAACTTACGTAATGAAATAAAAGACTTGATGCACATACATCAACAAACACCAGATATAGGCCTATACCCGTGTATTGCACATCATGCACCTGAAGAATTTGAAAATTGCTGAATGTTATGCTCCAAAATTAATTTTGTTTCGCTTTAATTACCGCACCATAGCAGATGACAATGACTTAATAAACAGGTCACCTTTGCCACAGGAAATTTAATGTGACAAAATATCTCCGACCATGATTTAATTTCCTCGCCTGCAGCCGGTGAATATTATTTGTCGACCATTTGCCGTTGGTGTCTGTGACTCGCCTGTAATTCGATTTTTTAGCGTCTTAGACAATTATCACTGCTATTTCATTTCTTCCGATGCGTTTTGGGTAAAAAGCTTTTCAGTTTCACATATGATAAATTCATTGCTAATTTAATGGTCACGAGTTGTCAGTTGATTAGAAAATTCGGCAAATACAGTGAAACAGTTTTATGTCAGTCAAGTATTTGAAACGTCAAGAGTCTCTTCAGAAGAGTGATTTTTCCCCTCTTTTCACGTCAAACTATATATGCAAATTTTTGAATCAACAGTTGATGTTCAGTTGCATTCTTCAAAAAAAAAAGTAAGTTCATGATATCTTTCGCTAAATCCCATTTTTTTTAAGTCGTGATATCCTGATGAGCTTCTGTCTGTCAACTGTTGTTGATGACTTAGGCCTAAAGACTGTGTACGGGATTTGCAAGGTCTCTGAAACGGGACTGTTGAATTATCTTGAAATTTCTTAGTGTAAAGTAAGTAGGCTACTTAAAAGTGTCAGACAATCTGTGAAATCTTACCGCAGGAAATGTCGTCATTTTTGACAAAAGAGAAATTTTATATTTTTTCCACATCTTTTGAAAAAATAAAACAATTCGTTTAAACACCGCAACTGTTAACGGGCCCAACGAAAATATAAGACAAATGTTGGAAGAGTCTATATTATCGGGTAAAATACAAATTGCCAGCGCGTCTTTGGTACGCCTAAACTCATTAGCTATTAAAATAGATATATAACCATAACTAACAGCCAGAAGGATAATTTAGACTGGTTTGAAATTAGAGTTTCTTTATGAAACTGTAGAAGGGTACATCACGTGAATATGTCATCGCGGCATCACCCCTTAATACAATGGTATAGCCCAAAATGATCATGGTCGGTTTCTTCGAAAATAAAAATCCCAAATTTCGAGACATTTAGCTTTCTGTTTCTCCAATGACAGTAACTCTTATGCCCAAAATGTAAGGATAATTGTCACATTTGTTGATTTATAAAGTGTTTATGATGGGCTCTGACGGTGTGTGGACGATTTTTGTCTGACGTAGGAGACTACGTGTGAAGAGCGAACAATACGGTGGATGGTGCAAGTGCACTTGTACCGTTACACGTACGTGTACAATGTAGGCCTACATTTTGGTCGCGTGAGTGACTGTAGTCAATTCACAGCACGATGACACGGTATTTATTGGACGAATTCTCAGCGTTGCATTGTTGAAGAGGAAGCACAAACTTGAAGGTAAATCTGCCAACCACTATTACTGGCCAAAACTATGGAAAAATACATTTTTTGGAGGGCCATAATGGGTCTGCTGATCGACCTCGCCTGTGCACTGTCCAGGCACTCAATAATGTCCACTGGCCCTTAGTTTTTTCGAGACAAATTACACGAGCTGGGCTTTGAGAGATAAAAATGAACAGCGTTTTTCTCGATTACCCTCAAAGCAGTGATCTAAAAAAAATGAAACAGGCCCTTGAAATGAGACACAAAGAAAATCATAAACCCCATAATTGGCAATTTTTAAAAAAAATTACGTATATGCAAATCCTGTACACTGCCTTTAAATGTTTTTGACTGAAGGTGATAGAAACCTGAAGCAGATCCCATACTTGCATCCACATTCCCACGCCCTGTTGGCGCATTTTGGGGCGCGACTTACTCAATAGAGGCTAAACATAACCTTGACCTGATTGTTGAAGTGGTACACATCGTGAGTAAAGGGATCAGCTTAGTCCTAACATAGCCTGGAAGTTTGGTGGCGCCGCCAAGCTACAATTTTTCACCTAAATCTTAAAATAATAGCTCTGATAAATCCGCACATCCCAGTCCTGCGTGGCACAACCGGGGGAGGGGGACTTACTTGAACGTGCACAAGCAATAAAGTTCAAGCATATAAAATGGGGAGAGGTAGGGGTAATTCCAGTCTGAGCTCCCCAAACCATTGGTGCGAGACTGTGGAATTGGCCCTTTTATATAGGCGGCAGGTTTCTTGTAATTACAGCGTTGCAAATGGATTTCCCTTTCATTGTTAACAATATGGGTATGGGTGTCGAAAAGCATGCTATACATACAACAAGCTCGTCAACTCTTTTGGAAATTTGTCAACTTTCAATTTTTAAACTTTTACTAACTGGTCATTTTTCTTTTATTGGCCTGTACACACAATATACAAATGAAATGGAAAAACGAATATACTAAGAGTCATTTACCACACGGGAATGCATGTATTCTACCCAAAGGATGATATAAGGATAAACCAGAAGAAATCAGTAAAGCTGGATTTCACGTTTCCTTCTGAAGACACAAGGTAAGTAGTTCCTTCGCAGAAGCATTTATGTCTTGAAAAATTGGTTTGTCAGAGCAATCTTCATAAGTTTCCCACGGACAGTGGTGTCCTCCGGGAGTGTCAACCAAGGTTGCATCCTTTGGGCGGTATGATGCTGACAACTTTTCTATGCTTCTCTCACGCACTGCTACACAGTTCTCTTTCTATTTTCTTTCACGGCGACCAAGGCTGCCCGAAAATCCCCGATGAGAAACTACACACCTGGAAAATTGTTGACGTATGTTTTGTTTATTATCATTCACTGAATTTTTAGACCATGAATCAGGGAAGAATAGCCTCGACGGGGGCTTAGCCACAGATCACTGCAAGCGAGAAATAGTTGTGCTTGGTACCCGTATTTATAAACCGATTACACCACGCTTGACTTGCTCTCTTAACCGTGGACTTGAAACGACCGCCAGTCAGTCTGTCTGCTCCGACCTGAGGCCTGCCGTTCCATCAAATACTGACAACATAAAGGTCACAATTTTTACATTATACTCCCAATAAATCCGTTCTTAAAACCAAAACAATAAATGCAATTTCTTTTCTCTCTTTTCATTCTTCTGTGGAACGATTGTCCCCGGAATAATAATTTCATAAATCTGATTTGATCGGATTAATATAAGTGTGAGCTGGCATTTGTTGGGGCCCTTTGAGTAGATCGGTTGGGCGTTACTAATTAGCGTTCACCTGGGGTAATTTGGCGGGCGAGAAAACAGGAATTAGTCTGGGACTTACCGGGGATCGTTTCTCCCTCGCCAGTCACCGTCAAAAGATCATAATCGGGTAGACGTCAGTTGCAGTAAGAGAGGATTTACGGATGATATCATAACAATATTATTACAGAATTTCTCTTGGAAGTTACAACAAACTGCCAACAGCGGGGGTTTGCTTACAGTCAAGCCACGGGCATTGTCGGAATGTTTGTCCCATCAAGGGGAAACCTTTCGAAATACTTATTTTGTACAGCAAGAAACAGCATGGTCAAACCTATAGGGACCCACTCTTGACAAATGTTCATGTTGCGCTGCGTCGACCTTTGTGTTTTGTGGCTATATACACGTTTTGCCACCTCCATGTTTGACAGTAAACACAAACTCTGAAATTAGCAGTCACATCGGTACTGATCATACCGTTTTATGCGTGACGCAGGGACAGCAAATTTATACGTTAGAGTGTCTTCGTCGAAACAAAGCCATTCCCATTCGTCATTTCTTGAACCTTTGCAATCTATTCACAGTGTTTTTCAAATGGCATGCTCCACTCTCACAAGTCGGTGAAAATTACTGAAGATCATAACTTTATTCGTGCTCGTTTAATTCTAGATTTTATAGTGCAAGATTTTCATTAGCATCTTAAACATTAATCATGGAATAAACTGGAACTATTTATGGATCAAAATGCGACATGGAATGTGTTTAAAGGTGTGCTAATGAGTGTTGTGATATTTACTGTCCAGTTAAAAATCTGAATTTGAGCGAAGGAAGCTGAATGGATCCATGATGAATATGTGGAACTAGGACAAGAAAGTATGAGGTCCAAACATTTTACTAACAAAGAGGGATGGGTTTTATGAAATAGCAATAGTTATTCAAACTGTGTTAAACGACAGTATTTCAGGATTTTTTGTATGACGCTAAGGGGGCTATTCAAAAGAAATCAACTCACACTTAGCCTTATACTGGAGATAAACAATGTCATTCCAAGTAAGTTCAAGGAACATTTTACGTGTGTGTGCCAAATTCAGACGATCACTTTGAAACTATACTCAGTGATGAGTTGAATGAGAATATCAGTCTGACTAATGAACAACAACATTTCAAATTTTATCCAGTTTTTACTGATTAAGTACTGAAGCTTAAGAAAATCTTGGCTAGAAAAGAAAAGCCTTAGGTAAGGATGGGAATTACGGCCTTTTTTAAAACTGTGGTGCTGGCTTGCTTCAATAATATTTTTCAGTTTAAAAGTTTGCAGAATGGTTTTGTTCCCAACGAATGGAAATTGGCCTAGGTTACTCCTATACAGAAAGGCGGTGCAATTCTTAGCTGTAGTCAAACAGGCCTATTTCAGTTATACCAACTGTTAGAAAAATCGTTAATTATTAATATTAGGTTTTCTTATTTTCTTACAGTAAATTGCTGCTCAGTACAGGAGCAATCAGGCTTCCTACCGCTTCATTCCACGCACGCAGCACTTCTTGATTTTCGAGAATTCCTAATGGTAAATTTGCGGGAGCAATGTTTTTAGATCTTCGTAA
Organism: Acanthaster planci; assembly: GCF_054643075.1. NCBI lineage: Eukaryota > Metazoa > Echinodermata > Asteroidea > Valvatida > Acanthasteridae > Acanthaster > Acanthaster planci. The sequence continues at coordinate 22,720 of NW_028257767.1, read as the reverse complement.
ACCTTTTGGCGTTGTTGATCAATTCATCTTGCTGAACAAATTACACATAAGGTATAAAGGGTCTGGAGCTCGATTAGCTCCAGTCTTGCCTTCTTGAAGGGTTACAAGCAGGTTGGAATATCTTGTCGAGCAAATCTGATGATTTCAATGTTGGAGTCTCACAAGGAACTATCTTGGGCTCACATATTAGTTTCTACATTCATTGATGATATTGTGTCTGTGATTGAGTGTATGTTCTTTACACTTAAGACACTGCATTTGTTATTCATCAGATTAACTTGCTTCTAGACCATGATCTGCAGAAAAGTATTATACTTGCTCAATGACAGTAGATCGAAATTTAATACTACAAAACGGAAAGGAAATTTATTCGTTCTAACCAAAAACTTGATAGATATGAACATATTGATATTGTTGTAAATGGTCACCACCTACAAATATCTTGGTGTTTACATGTATCTTGATTGTAAACAGAAATGGACACACCTATCTATTTTAAATAGATATTTACATGTCTTGCATTCACATACCCTTAACCTTATTGTTAAAAGTCTTGTTTTTCCTTCGTTTAATTAGTGTGGTCTTATATGGAATAGTGCGTCCCGAACTCTGACGTATCAGCGTGTGGAAATCGTGCAGCCTATCTTGTTATTCACGAGCGACAAACCAATGTACTCCCGTGTGATACCTGGATCCGAGCCACCCTAATTCTGTAGCAAAGATTCTTGCCAATATAATGGTTCGAAGACATATCCTCTCTATGGGGATAAATTTCTACGAAGAACATCGTGGTATCGTGGATATCTCAGTCTGTGATTGTAACTTTGTGTATTATCCAGAACATTTGAATAAGCTTCACCTAATGATTAAAATCTTAATGTAAATTTGCTTTTGGTTCGAACTAATACATATATAGTAACAACCTTTATAATTTATTATTGTGCAAAATTGGCGACTAAACAAATTCCCACAAAGCGTCACTACGTAAACCTCCACTTAAAAAGTAACAGCTTTTGATATGTAACGCGCAAATTAAAAAAAAAATTCTGTCGTCATCCTTTTAGTCGGCCGGCCCCCATCCCCTCCACAGGCCAGCGAAGCGCCAGCCTCCATCGATCGATGGCCCAGTTACGAACACTAAGCAAAAGATGATCCCGGCCTGCCACTCCGCGGTTAAAATGTTTCTCCAAAAATCACAAGTGGAGACTACATTAAGCCCGGCTGGAGTATTTGTCCAGCACTGACAATCTATCACACTGCTGGTGACTTTTACCTCCCTCTTCTGGCTCACTGTATTCTTTTTTTCCGTCTTGCCTTACTTCCTTTCACCATTTCATCGGCTACCCATTAGGGCAGGAAGAAAACTTGTTTCTGTGTGCTAAGGCATCGAAGAAATGAAAACGTGGGTTTTTCCGAGTACAAGCATGTTTTGATTTTGGGTAAGAAAAATAAATCTTAACAACAGTCAGGTTGACTGCCCAACTATGCATGATAATTTATTCACCTCGGTCGGGTAACGTTTCTGGGTCAAACTGTGGTCACAGCATGAATCTACCTGCGCAAAAAGACAGAAGGAAGACGGGGACCGTCATCTATAGATTGAAAGCGATTATGAATGTGACTGCTAAGGTTCCCATTCACTTTTCTAGATCTGTTTTCCGTGTGTCGCTAATTTGCAGTTTTGTTTGCGCAGTCCAGTGTTCTTTGCCTACATCAGTTACCAGCCTATATCTGTACCATAGGGGGCAAGGAACTCAAACTTACTAGATAGGCGTGAACAAAAAGTACAGATAAACAAAAAAATAAATAAATAAATAAATTTAAAAAAAGAAAAAGAAATAAAGAACGGAAATGCTCTGATAACTCCCACGAAACAAGATTTGTAAATACCTGTCCAATCCCCGTTCACGGTGACGACTTTTTAAGCGATCACCCCGGTTGTCGAGAGGAAGATTGCCCGTTAAAATGCAAAGGGAGAGTACAAGAGAGAGAAAGAAAAAAAGCTACAGTGATCCATCCAAAGAACCACTTTGTAATACGTGTAACTTCCGTCCGGGCCCTTCCTGCGCGAGTCACATTTGGTCCTTGAGCCCAACCGAGACTCGGAGCCGGAGCCCCCGTTGGATTGCTTCAGGAAGACGGTCTAAAAGCTCACAAGCAATCCATCATTCCGTTTCCTATCCGCACACTTTCTGTTGGCAATAAGGCACTAAGTGGTTGTCCTATCTATTCAGGTCTTGGTTGTTTTGCAAACCATCCTCGTGTATTTTGGGGGATGACTGTGGAAAAAGAACTCTACAAAAACTGGAGTTACTTTTTGTTTAGTTTCTCGTCTACCTTTTTTGTTTTGAATTGACTATTTGGACTCTGCTTACGTTTTTCTGTACTGAATGTGACTCTCATAAGTGGATGTCGTCCACGAGATTTTTTCAGAGGTTCTCTAAAAATATTAAGAGTATATTACAAACTACAACTTCATTATTGTCATATTTACCACCACAGAAATTTCCAACAGTTGATATAAACACTTTAAAACATATAACATCATCGTTGTCATCGTCATCGTCACCACCACTACTACAGTCACCACAGTCACCATCAGCCTCTTCCCATCTTCACCAACCTTCTAACCACTCGCCGCTGTTATTTTTTATATCTTCAATATGAATTCAATGTTCAGTCATTCTTGAATTTCAGACTGCTTTTTCACCAAATTATTCCTAATTGGATCTGCCATACTTGAATTTCCAGATTAAAACAATAACCGGGGGCAGAGTGTCCAGCCCCTGAGTTCCATTACACCGCATTCTACTTTCTTCACCAACCCCTCTCCATATCCCAAGCCGGTTATTATTCAACGATTCCAATGGTGTAGCGTTTAATATTCCTAACTTCCTGTCAGAAGCTCGGAGAAAGACGGATCTTGTCTGTCCCTCAGTCATCCCAAGGCCCTCCAGTTGCCGTGGAGACAACAAAGGATGAAGAAAAAAACAGGACAGACTGTGCCTGAGTACGGAGGCAGCCCATTCTCTCTGAGCGGAAGTCAGCGCACATCCTCATACGGTTACATTAGATACTCCTCTTAAAGAAACAATTCTTCCATGCTTTCTGGCCATCTTCTCCTCAAACCTTGTTCACCATTTCTCTCGCTTTTTCCCTCCTCCGATCCCCGCCGCCCGTGAGATCATCACTCAATCCACGCGGGGCGAAACACTATCCGAGCACGCGCCACTTAATTCCTGCTAATAAGTTATTATCCTAATGGAAGATGTCAAATACAGCGCTCGTCGCAGCCAGGCGTGATACGGGTACTTCGCTCCTTCAGGACAGTGGGTACTCCGGATCCCGCTACCCGCCGTTGTCTCGCTTTCTCTCTCTGCGCTCGCGCCACGCTAAACGGAAATCGCGTCAAGTATCGACGACATTAAAATCTAAACTTACAAATTAAACACACTTCCACTGTTCCGCCCCAGCACGCTTTCCCTCTCTTCTTTACCCTATTCCATCTTCTTGGGCGAACCATGGCCTCCTAGCAGCAGTCAGTTCTGATTTGCAGTTTAGCCTAATTCCATTATGACCGCCTATAACTCAATCTGGGTGTTGACTCAAGAACCATACACTTTATAGTGTTTCTCTCACCGGACCAAATTAGAGGCATTTCGTATCAATCACTCTTTGTGCAAGACCAGTACGGTTAGATGGCATATATTTAGAGGAACATTCTTTGGATATTCCCTAAATTTGCGCCTGGGAAGTGACACAATGGTTACCTTGGTATTGATCTCAGCACACGGACGTGATAATTAGTTTGAAACGTGCAAGACCGCAGTTAATTGTCAAATCAATGCCAAAAGAACTTTCAATATTTCCAATATTCAGTATTTTCCGCTTTCAGTGTTTCCAATATTTCTAATATTTTAAAGGAATAAGTGAAGTACACTTCAAAATAGGAAATCTTCCTAATTGAACGCTTTCACTTTCACTGAATTTGGTATAATTGTGTTTCCATATATTTTTTTCTCAATTTAACAAAATTTACAAAGTTTTCGTTATCATAGATTTCAAGATCTTCAAATGTGGACATTTGCTTTTTTTAAGTATGGTATCAAATGTTATTTCATACTTATGTGACGCTTAGTGAAACTGTCCGAAAGACCGATTCATTTGCACTGCAAATTCACAAAGTTGAACACACTTTGCAGAGAATATCACAGCAAAGTTTTCGTGACGCCGAAGTCGCTTCGTTTTAGTAATATGAACCGGCTAGGGATTATGAATGGTGACATTAAATGAATCACGGGTTACCAGTGCAGTTTGTTCTTACATGTGAAGGCCGATTCATACTACAGGCGATAACAGGTCACGCAAGATTTGCAGCAAACTTTCGGAATATCTGATCTGACGTCACAAGTTCGCGTTTGTGTTCGTTTTTGCTCCAAGAATGAACCAGCCTTTATAATAAAAAAGGTTGCGTCTCAAATTAGCTCTGAATGAGATGAAAAGCCGACTAGAGGCAAATTTTTAGTCAAGTACATTTTATAAATTGGTCACTAAAAGGATGGTTTGCTGTTTTCTTTTGTTTTGTTTACTGCTTTGTTGTCATTGTTTACACATTCTGTATATCACTTTTGTTAAACTTCCTTGAATTCAGCACTTTCAACACTGTCGAGTTACCACGGCACTGAGACTTGTCTGATGGGTATCGATGATAACTGATAATGAATGCATAATCTCTCATCGTTTGCTCTGTCGAAGACATGATTCCAGACTCAAATAATCAGGTTTGGCACTTCAAGTGTGAAACCCTAAGCCCTGAAAATTGCCGTCACAAGTTGCCAAAAGCCTTCACGACTCCTTCAAGTGAATAAACAATACCCCCAGATTGCATAAATCATGAATACAGCGCTGTTGGCCCAGTGGGTGGAGAGAGATCCAACCACGGTATGCTCTTCAAGAGTGGCTAGATCTAAAAAAAAAATTCTCTTGCACGCCTGGACTCTCAAGCACCCGACTAAACTACGCCCCTAAGAACTGGCAATCTAATTCCTTAATCTTGCCGGAGTCGATGATGTTGCGGCCACTTCAGCCGCTATCATAACAAGCCACTACGGAGACAGATAGTCTGGTAACCCGCCGTTTCGGTTTCATGGCAAGACCGATATGTGTGCAAATCCGTCTGTTCTGAGAGAAGAGAAGAGAAGACTGCGTGCACAATGCTTGCCATCTGAAGCCATGCAAAAGTAATCATCAGCGGCAAATTCTATTTTTAAATTCGCCAATCGTTGCTTCTCTTGCCTATTGCTATACTCTACAAGTTTTATAAGTTTACATATTTTTTTTCTGTTTGATATAAGTACTTTGCATCAATGAATCTTATGTGTATTGCTACAAGTTCAAGTAAGTATCACCCATGGGAAACATGCCAAAAGCATTATAATGACATAGAGCAATGCCCTCTCGTATTATTGTTTTCTTACAGACTCCCACTCTTGGTAAATGATCCCCTATCATGTTTACTATTTGGTCGGAAGAATAAAAACGTGTTGCCACGGAAATTTCCTACAAGACTGAAAAGACCAATTGTATTGAGCTCCAAAGGGGGGGGGGCGGATGGCGTCCCTTCCTTAGGTCTTGACGGTCCCAAGGTAAATGATTTCCTTTAAGCAGGTCGCATATAAAGACGACTGTTATGGGTACATCGATGAATAACAGACAGACCCACCGACCGACCGACCGACCAACCGCCCGGCCACCCAGCCAGTCATTGTGTCATTGTATTTTGCGACTGCTGTTAATATGAATAAAAATATTTTATAATAGACAGACAGATCAATCAGAGATTGCCCTTTCAAAGAAATAGTTCTTCGATAAAAGAAATTAGAACTCGCAGCTTTATGTCCCGAGAAAATTTGTTTCTAAAAAATTAATCTTTTTGAAGAGAGCAGAAGTTTAGAGAAAAAAAAACTTGCTTACAAAGAAGTAGGGGATCCGATGTCACGCGGCGCGTGATAAACAATCATTGTGTCAGAAATATGAAGATTAAGATGTAGAAATTGTCCTCCTCCCTCCCCTGCACGAGCGGCGGTAATTAACCGTGGACGAGGACGCGTATTGTTTATCTCCACACGAAGTGCTAACTCTCTCTTGACTCTTCTGAGTCTTTGAGGTGACGCACGTCTAGGGATGTAACGCCGGACGGGATGCGTTACCATGTCAACGGCGCGATCTGTGCGAGATGAAGCTGCAACCGGATCAGATAATGAGGTGCTCATCTTTTGTGCTGACCCTCCTTTTTTCGCTAGGCGGAGTGCCGAGGACTGGCTCGCATATGATTGTATACACGGGGATGCTGTAACAATCAGGGAACCTCGCCTTCCGTTCTGTGTCTGCCGCGCGGATCGTGGGGTGCCTAGCCAGAAAACTTTGTCCTGGGCACGTACAGCGGATATCGGATGCGCATTAATGTTGGATGCGCGAAGAGCTTGGCGGAGTTTACAAGTAGCGACTTCGGCGAAGATCGATCAATGTATAGACAAATGATGCCAGGCTGAGACATAAAGTGTAAATGTTTTACGTATGTAGTTGAATGATGGTTGGATTTTGAACTGCTGAAAGCGTGACAGAAATTTATTTGTTAAAACATGAACTTTTGTTCGGGGGGCCATCGGCGGATCTGGGGGATGGGAAAATAAGCTATGCACCACCTAGGCCCTTTAATACGTTTTTAAATAAAGACATTTTGCACTATTTACATTTTCCTTTATACCTGAAGCGTGTAAAAAGCCCTTGAATGTAGCCTTCAATCAACGAAAACTCATATAAGAATCTTTTTGTTTGCCCATTCCCTCCAAGAATATTGGCCACCCTTATCAGGTTATCTTCCCGTTCCGTGTTACCCAGTTTGAATTGGTTCAAAATGCGATGTCATCCGGGGGAGACACAGTTCAGTACAGAGGTTTTCTGTTCAAACTGTGAACCCAGAATTTACCCACTGAAAACATTTCTGAGAAAGGGATTGATGTTTGTTCCGCTATGCACATAAACAACGAAACAGGAAAGAAGAAAAATTTAGTCCAGTAAAAAAAAAAAAGAAAGAAGAAAACTGTAGGCCTTTTTTGTGTACAAACGAGTGTCAGATTGAGGCTTTCTTCCTTGGATGACATCAAAATTTTGCTCATGAAGATGAACATTTCCGTTAGCGTAAAAACAAGCAAACAGTACAGCAACCTTGGAAATAGTGGAAAAGAAGTTGAATAGAATGTTAAAACAGACACAAAGGTGTAATTTGCACGCTTGTATTAAAACAAATTGATTGCAGCTTCTACTCTTTGAGCATAAAGACCACTGGTTGAAACACCCTTTTAACAGCAACACACACACCCTTACAACACACACACAAAGTAGACGCGAAAAGGGAGGAGGAAGAACTGAACGGCATATTAAATAAAATGCGGCAGTAAGCCCTTCACCCTTTGCAAAAAGGAAGCAACAAGTGTAACTCTTATATTTTCAATTCGGCCACGTGGTGTGTGCCTCAAAAAGTTTATCATTTTAGCGTTGGGGAGATGTAAATTACCGTTTGCTTGATGAATACTGTTGGTTTGGCGAATGCCATTGACGTAGAAAGTCTAACATGGGAAGAATCTTCTTTCTGGTCTAAATTCCAATAAAAACTGTTTGGCGTCTCTAGTCGTATTTTCTTTTTTCCCAAGGGGCTCAAATGCTTCAATGCAAAAGACTGAAAGGGTGCGAACAGGGATACTAACGAGGTATTTATAAGTAAATGCACATACACCAACACCTTACCAAGCGCCCCATTTACTTCCACGCCTCACGAATCCACACGGCACATTCCGCATCTATATTCTACCTTATCACGTAAGTCGGTAGTCACGGTTCTTATTCATTATTTGCATGATTTCTAGGCCTGCAACTCTGAGGTACGCAGTCTTGGGTTGCCCTCTATTGGGTCATGAAACTGCAGGCCCTATACGAAATTTAAAAGTAGAATGTAGTTGTTCACACATCTGTATCCTCAAAATGTGCGGTGTTTGTTTGTCGGAAAAAGGATTTTTGAGGGTCAAAATTTTGACTCCTGAAACTTGAGTGGTTAGAGTGCCAGTCGTAATTTCAGTCACGTTTTCTTTAAATACATACACACAAATTGTGCATGTACTCATCACTTTAAAATACTTAATGAATGGGATAAGAACCACCAAGTATTGTTTCATTACATGATGGCAGTTTTCCATAGTGTTTGGAACCGGGAAATGGGAACTTGCCCACTGTGCTACGGCTTACACGTCCTCCGCCCGGGTCACTTGAGGGGGCAGGGGCAACTATGCCCACAGTTTGACGACGTACACACTAGCGTAGCTGGGATTTTACTAGTGTGGGCACAAAGGGGGAACCATCATCTCATGGGGGGCACCAGCTTTCAGTGGTGTGTTTTTTGGGGGGCAAGTATGCAATGTTCAATATCCATTCATCTTTTTTTTAGGGTGGGGGGGGGGCTTGGGGGCACCCCAAATTTGTGGGGGCACGTGCCCCCCCGTGGTTACGCCCTGCCGGAAAGACATTTACACAAGCTTCAAACTTTGAAATATACAAAATAAATAATCTGAAACATTGAACACTTTAGTTTGAGTGGTTTTAGGGTAGCAGCAACTTTGAAATGAATCCTAATGTCGGTATTAAGCTTGTTTTTTAATTATTGTCTGGGCCTTTTCAGAGTTTGGTGGTGCCAGTGTGATTTTTATACTGATGAAAATTTCCATATTCTTTTGAAAATGTTTTAAAAGGTAAACTGGATTTTCTAATACATTTAACCAAAAAGTGAAAATAATTTTCATACACTCGAGTATATAGGTATATTGCATACCTTTGATGGGTCACCACAATCACTCCTGGCAACCTGGTTTATTAGAATAAATCCAATCCTACTCGGACTCTTCTTTTCTGCCCAAATGCAGGAAGGTGGCAGTGGCATTGCTCGCTACCAGACGTCCCCTCATTACGAGGCGAAAAAGGGGGGATCAATGACACGGACTCTGATAAGGAATTGATCGCTATCTTGACGAGAAATCACGACCGAGTAGTAAAGCATTGATGGCGACCATCTCATCAGCCATCCACCGACTCTTAGTTTGTGAAGACCTTTCTTCACTTCGTTGATCGCACAGACCTCCACTTCTTGTGCTCTGGTGGCTCTGTATGAGAGTTCTGGGTCTAGTTGTGTTTGCGGACGATTCCAGAGGTTCTCGAATTGGTCTTGACATTTGTTAAAGTGGTGTGGCTCAAGTTATAAACTGTATAAAAGCAAATTACTTTGCAGTTAATCTTGACAAGATAGTAATTATGCTAATTGGTTCGACAGCCAAGCTAATTGTATTGATAATTTTAATGTATTTTTTTGTGGTAATGTCTCGAAATGATTTAAGGGTTCCAAATGCCTTGGACTGTTAAAAGATGAAGTATTAAGTTGAGATGACCAATAATATCTGGTAATGACACCAAGCAGAAGCGCCCTAGGCAAGTGTGTAAATCTCCACAGAGAGGGGACAATGAGAAGAAATTACAGTTTCAGAAGTGTGAGGAAAACCCCAAAGGAATTCTGGGTAAAACCAACGGATTATCAGATAGGGACTAAACACCTAATCCACACGTGAACCAAGCCGGGAATAGATAATGGACAGCAGAAGTGGGAAAGAACCACTTCGGTTGGGCAAATTGAAATCGGCACGGCAAGCCCTTTAGTTCGACAGGTATGCTGCACTATCATCGCTCCAAATGGAAGTGGCACGACAACGAAGTTCGACGTTCAGCGAAACTGTCGCGCAATCCTATTTGCTATTGCCACACTCATTTGAATTAAGTCTTGGCCTGAAGGCGCAAAGAACATTTCCAAGTTCTGTACTGGACAACGTTATTACAAATTTGGAATGTCAATTTAGATCCCGTCTTTTGTAATTCCCGGTATGTACCACATTGCAACAAACCGACAGGAAATTCAGGCTTGGTTCTGTTTGCGTAGTTTCAGCCGGATTTGGGACGAATCTTTGGCCATACCTTGCACGGCCTTCAAAGACCGAAACTTGCACACGGTATACTATGCTGTACAGCCGCTAAACTAACGTAAAAGCAGTTTCCTTTAAAGGCACCATGTATAGAAATATGTTACTAAAATCCTTGCAGCTGCATCTTTTTGTTTGTAGTTCAATTACTCTTATTTCGAAGTTTTGTCGTGGGCGATACCTGACAAAACATTTTTATCAAGAGTCGTCAGGAATTTTCAGTTCGGGGATCCAGATTAAATTTCCTTTACTGTTGTATAAGTATTTGGCAATAAGCCAGTTAACAACCTTTTCTCGGAAATGCTTTCGAAGAGCAAATTTGGGGTTCAAAATTTGTAAATGAAAACATGAAAAGTGTCTTCCTGGATTTACATCAAACTAATAGCGCCCTCATTTGTCTGAATGAGTTTAGTCAAATTTAAATGTTTAAAAATTGTTCACTTTACAGTTCACTGAACTCCAAAAAGAGTTTTCGTGCACTGAAGAACAGGTTAAAATGCGCAAAAGTGATTCTAAGAAAACTTCCCTGTACTTTAAGTCACCTACTGAAATAACCACCACCACGTGTTGAAACTAAAACTAGCTTCATAAACAGTACACAAGCAGAGGTGATTGCACAGAAAATTTTTATCAGCGGGTACTGCATGGTCCGTGTTAGGTTTATTTCTGCTCTTAAACTCTTTCATCTCAATTATACATACACAATGACAATAATATATCAGTAATAGTGATAGGTAATCATTATTTATTAGTACTACTGAATGAAGTATCTAGAGCCACTTTTTTTGGGGGGGGGTAGACCCTTCACACCTGACGTCTTTTAACTTTCGCTCAAAAAGCCCTATATACATTGTCGTATACAACGCGTTTTTCAAGTATTTGGTACGGAACAGTAACCACTGTCATATCTTCCAGCCTTTTTTTTGCATTTTTGCATGGGGGAGGGCTAGACAAAAGTTGTCGGGGACAAAGCCACCACCCCCCCCGAACCACGCCTGATTATAGGCTGTTTTTTCCTGATTAAATGGCCCATAATGCAAATCACGAGGGCAACAGTTAACTGGGATTCATTTTTGCCACGTCAACTTCGTTAATATAGTGCATAATGTAACGCTGGAAAGTCACGAAGTGAAGAAAAGAAACTAAGCGTGTCGGCATTATCTCATCACAAATTATATATCAGGGACCCTTAAAATATCCCAGAAATGCTACACATTTGTCTTTTTGTTGAACAATCAGCAAAGCACCATTAGGATGTGCAAACTGTGGGTTAGCTGACCGGCTTTTGCGGCCTTTTCAAATGTGGTGGACAAAAGCAAGGTACTTATTCGATTTGTCTGAAGGAATTGTTCGCCTGTTCGTCTGGCAGTGTGGATCTGCGCACAAAAGAAGACCACCTAGGTTGCGATGGCGTTTTTGGATTGCGTGTGGGGTGTATGCGAGTTTGTTTCTACGTTCAGTCGGCGACAATGACACACAGAGGACGAGGTCATTATTACGGTCTCCAAATGGAAGTCATTTATCGTGCAAGTCTGTTTATCCCACAATAGCCCTTCAAAAGGTCTAAACCAAAATTAAAGAAGGAACTTCCAAGGTTAAAGTAGTTTACACACTTGTGTATGTTTGTTTTTGATATCTTGCACATGATAGGAAATAGAGCCAGAAAGTAAAGGGCCATGTAGCGAGTTTCTCGAACCTTTGCGCGGTCCGCCTATGGGGATTTTACATGAGGCCTTGTTGTCACGTTTATTAATTTTTGGAAGAATGATTCCACTTTGAAATCACCCCCCCTTGTGTTTCTCCAGTAATATTTTTGAAAAGTCACCTGGAGATGGGAAAAAAAGAAATTTCATTAGCAACTCTTCACTGCCGGCAACACCGATCCTACGTCGCCTTTCATATGTTCGTTTGTTTTCACTTCACGTGCTTTGGAAAACAGAGTTTGTACAACATTGTAAAAGATTTACCTACCTGCAGTCGATGGGTGCAAGATTCTGTCCGGCTGACCTGATGCAGTTCTTGTCCGCAAAGGTTAGATTAAACTCTAGAATCCTTCGTAAACACAGATCATTCCTATAAGTTTATTACCTTATCAATTCTAAAAATGCTTAAAATATTTGATCGTTTCTATTTTATCTTTTACCGGAAGACTACCATAAAATATGATTTTGTAACTGTTATTTGTGTACGAAAAAAATTGAATTGCACTGGCTTTCGTGTATTTTGATTTTCCGAAATGAGAGGTCAGGTTTGGCAGGATATTTCTCTTTCAGGTCAGGTAATATTCAGCTTTCTTAAATTAATATGCAAGCAAATGTCTTAAAAAGGGCTTTTTTCGAGGTACTTTTTAATTAAAGATGTAAACAAACAAAAACCGAAGTTTCTAAAAATATTAATTTACACACTGTTTTCCTGTCCAAGGGTTCCAGAAGTTCATCACCAGGGGTCAACTTTCACGCTCTGTCAGAGCAAGAATCGACTAGCCACATTACGTTATTCAGGTAGAATGTTACACATGTAGACTGAAATTTGAAAGTTTCCATTCAAGCACGTCCATAATCGACTTAAAAGATTTGCCTTTTGTGTAAAATATTTTCAATAGTTCCTTATTGTGACAAATATAGGTTTAAAAGCACCTGACGGGAAAACATTCATTCCAACAGTGATGAATCTTCTTTAACTCAAATATTTGCGACCGTTCACGTAAATGGAAAGTACACGTTTGTCAAATTAACTCCAGTGAGTTGAATCGATCGTGGCGTGGGGTGCACTATTGCGAGTATTGTTTGGTTGTATGAACATCGGTTAAGCAAAAGTCAACTCAAATAACTTAGGCTGCTTGATTAAGCAGTGTTCAAACAGCTTCCATCAATTTAGCGGAGGATTACTTTTGTCATTATGGAAAGTGGGGCCTCGTCCTGCCAAGCCAAAAACTTAGCAGCAAAGCCACAAGAGCACACCTGCTCACCTCCACGCACACCGCCTAAATGTAATGGGAAAGTCACGATACCATGGTTATAATATTTCTTATTGAAGAAAACCATATACCAGTTTTTTCTTTAATTAATTCTTAATTCCCACTTGCTGTCGAGGTACACAAAAGAAATTTGCATTCCATTTTGTCTATCAAGCTTACATTTGCAAAATAACACTATGTTTTTGGTTTCTTATTATTGACATTCAGCCTACTGATTTAAATGAAAAAACAGGTTTTCAGGTTTCATTAATAATGATCAAGAAAGCACTGCTTACACTTTCATGTTAGTGGTAACTCGTTCCACATTTCACTCCGTTTGCTCTTCACAGAGAGTTATGGGTAATAACTAATCACTGATAACAATAACTGAACTTTCTGCTCTTTCATGCAGAGGCTACTGCCACGAATTTAAAACGTCCTTCCATGACTATCTCCCAACAAATCGTTTTTACCCCCGACCCTCCGTTAGCACTTGATCGTTTTGGGAAACATCTCCTCAAATGACTCTGGATAATCAGGGATATGTCGCGCCTGTCTCATTCTTGTCTACGCATTAATGTCTGCCTGTCCCCGAATCACGGTTGGGCTGCAATCGTCAGAACAGCACTGAAACCCTCCCAGCCTCCGCCGCGCCAACGCGACATAGTTCCCTTTATCATATTATGCACAGCCTTCAGTCTCCAAAAACAATCCATTCCAGTCACCACCTGAAACCCTAAAACAAATCAACTTTAATTTTTCCCCTCCCCATCTTCCTATTTCTCCTTTTTCCCAACCCATTCCAATTTTCCAGCCACTATCTAACTACGATAGCACTTGATTTGATAAACTACCCGGGCAAGTCCGCCCTGAGAGCATTAAACAATCGACTACACGCGGGGAGCTGCAGACGCGTAACAGCAACAAGCAATTCCCGTCTGCAGATCTAATTGCATTTATCGCAACTTCCCGTCTCCAGGCCAGCTGAGGTTTTTCCTCTGGTCTGTAGCTTTTCCCCTCCATGATAGGAGCGATACCAGTTAGCGGAACAGGATAATCGTTAAATGCTAAACGAGGCGGTAACGGCATAACTGTTAAGCGACGTCGTGTATAGATTGAGATTTTAACCAAACATTTTTGTGCTATTTCATAGTGGGACCCTAGCCGAGCTCTCAAAAAATTGGACTCAACAAATTACTTGGCATACATGTTAGTTCGATTTATCGGAGTTGGAATCCCAAATGCAATATAACCTTTTGGTCTCTTTGGTTATAGCAAATACTTATAATTACATTTGGCTTTACACACTTTCACGCTGAAAGCATTGCCTATGTTATTGAGCGCGATCGGCTGATCTGCATATTTCTCTGCTCGAGTGGTCTATTTTATGTGTAATCTCTAGCTTTACTTCTCCTTTTTGATAAAATCGTTTACAGCCTGAACTAGAAAGAAAAAGGAAACTAAATGATTGTTGAATTATCAAGAAAACTTCTTATCTGATCTGCTGATCAAGCGATCTTGCTGATCGACCAATTGCGCCAAACATATTTCCTGAAAAGTTCATTATTGCCGAATATATTAATGATATTATTTTTCAGCCTTCAAACCATGTTGATGGTATACTACTGTCCTAAAGAAGACAATCCTTCATTTCCCTAACACTTTATAACATGGATGGCAGAAAAAAGAAAAGAAAATCTGCCATTACTTAAAACGCACGAAGGACATTGTGTTGCCAAGTGTGACAAATAGTACACTAGGGAAAGTGAAGCGTACAAGGAATAGCTTTCTCTTTTTTTGAATTGTCACAACTTCCGTTGTCTTTTGTGGCCAAACGGTGACATTGTTGGAATAGCACGCCATTTCCCTTTAAAAACCTAGTAGTCTTCCTTACTCTGATCCAAACCATACTACGTATCCCTTCCATCTTTGGTAGAAGTGTAGGTTAAGGGAAAGTGAAAAGACCTCTAACTACTGACTTCATGCAAGCGAGAACCAAAAAACAAACAAACAAACAAACAAACAAACAAACAAACAAACAAACAAACAAACAAACAAACAAAAATAAAAAACGCAGAAACAAACAAACAAACAAACAAACAAACAAACAAAATCATGCGTTAACTTTAATGGCTGTCAGGAGTTCATTCATGTCATTTGCTCTACTCCTATAGCCCAAAGAGATTTAGCTTCTGGATAAATCACAAACTGAAGTTGTGACGGGCCATATAGCGGTAAGCAGATTAACCCTGGAGCACTCCTACAGCTTTTAGGTTAAGAAGCGTAGGCCCATTTCCAAGCTTTAAATTGACAAGAGGTGCATATTAAAGACTTTCAGATAGGAAAATTACCAACCAAACCATGAAAACCTTTCTTTGTGAACTAACTTCCAGTTTGTTAGCAACCTGTCTACTCCCTTGGCATAAGCATATACGTTAAATGGAAAGTTGAAGATCAAGAGTAAATAGTGACAATCAAATACGTTTTCTTTTACGGAAATATTATTGCTATCAACTGGAAAATGCGCTCAAGAGCGGATCCAGACCCACATGGGGGTCTATACTTGTTTTCTTTGGGAACCAAAACTTGGAAACGTCTTTCTTTGGGTTAAGGCTTCACTTTGAGGCTTTTTACACGCTTTCGGAAAAGAGGAAAATTGAATGAATTCCCCCCAAATGGTTTCTTTTGGGAAAAGTCTATATAGTGTTGACATTTTCTGTTTGGTTAAACAGTATTAAAAAGACAATAAAAATAATAAGATTACTCATGCTTTCCTGGACAACTGAAGACGCTGTTGCTGTGATGTCATCCAGGGAAGACATGGTTCTATACACAGGCTTTCCCGTTCTAATTGTAAACCCAGAATTTAGTCACTGAAAACATTTCAGAGAAAGTGTTGATTGCTTGCTTAGTGCTATGTACTTCCACAGAAATTATTCCCAAAAGAATAAATTTTAGATTCGCAGTTTTAGCAGGAGTTGTTGTGGACAAACCGATGCAGCATTGAGGTTACCTTCCTGTGATGACATCACAGTTTTGCTCATGAATACGGAAATCTCATTAGCATACAAACAAAAAAATGCAAAACGCCCTTGAAGTAGTGAAGTAAAAACTGAAAATGAGATTAAGTGGTACAAAAAGGTGCTATGAGGCTGTTACCTTTGAGGTAAAGTGTCACTTATGAACCGTCTTTATTGAGTTCAGAAAAAAATCTAGCTAACACGTTGTTTCCTTAAGACACGTGCATGATAAGATCAGTGGTGCACAACGAATGTTTATGAGTGACTTTTAAATCGATCTCTTGAATGTGAAACATTTATCATTGATGTATAAAACGCCTTAATACATCCCTATAAGCTGACAGAAAGATGGAAATTTAGTGCTTGTGTGAAGAGCTATACAACCCTGCTTACTGCGAGCCGCGTAGTAC
This sequence comes from Acanthaster planci, assembly GCF_054643075.1. Taxonomy (NCBI): domain Eukaryota; kingdom Metazoa; phylum Echinodermata; class Asteroidea; order Valvatida; family Acanthasteridae; genus Acanthaster; species Acanthaster planci. Next base: position 6,261 of record NW_028257767.1, on the reverse strand, counting down.
AAACACTACTTCCATTGTATGAAGAGCTGCGAGTCGCGCCCATCGCGCCTACAGGCACAGAGCAACGTATTAGGGTAATTCCAGAATTGGGGTATTTTTAGTTTCCCTGTCACATCTGACTATGTTTTTGTAAGTTCAGAACATATTTTTTTAATTTCCAAGAATGATTAATTAATGCAAAATTACCTGCCAAACAATTAGTAACAGTTTGAAATCAATTCCGGTGATATTCCCATGTCAAATACAAAGGTCAGATGTAACAGGGACACAAAAATGTCACACTTTTGGACCCCTAATTTCTGGAATTACCCATTATTCAAACAGACCTTTTAACTAATAAATTCATAACTATGCACGCATGTGCACGAGTAATGCCGAAATAAATGGTATCCAGTTGTTGTGTTTGGGGTTGTACGACAAGACAAAGTGCAGATTCCACGGAGAAAGTGAATTGGTTCTTCAGATTCCCCAAGAACACTAACGATGTAATTTACACCACTTATGATGGAAGGGGCTCATACTGAGAAACAGCGATCACGTGTGCGCAGGAAAAATCTTTTTATAAAGCTGTTTACAAAGAACTAAAAATCCCACTTAGATTAGAAAGTTATAGCAAAAAAGTTTTAATGGGATTTTTTTGAAGAAAAAACTTGAAGAAAATGATCATCAAAGTCGCACCCTGCACCCTTTTTTTCAATGGCCCGCTCACACTTCTTGGCGCCGGGGCCATTTTGTGCGCATGTGTGCGTAATTATGAGTTTATTGATAAAAAGGTCTATTATGGAGGAAGGATAACAAGGAACTGCCCCTGGGTATAACATCTGACCATTTACCGCATTCTGGCATGCCTGGTATGTCCATTGCCAGAGCGCAGTGAGCGCTTGATACGCACCATCTGTTTGACAATCATGAGACAGCTTTGCTGTGCTGCGGTTCAAGTTCACCACATCTGTGTCCGAGTCCGAGTCCATGAAAAAGTGCCCCTTTGTACTTAATGATCATCACCGCATTTGTCGCTGGTAATCTGCATCCTTAAAACTTTGTGAAGTAAAGTAAATTGAATATTCACGTCTTATTGATGGTGCTTGGTGCGGTCTCACAACAGTATCAAATTTAATGCCTGCGTAGATACTTGTGTTAGACTGCGTGCGCTACAGTTTCATGTACAGTTATTGCAATCTCAAACTCTTTCTTCTGGAGTTATTTTTGGGAAAATGCCTAGTAGTTTGTAAGATTTTGTGTTTTATTTAAGTCATTGTTATTACGGCATTTATAAAAAAGAGTATTTTATGAGATCTCATGATCACTCCTTTTGATGAATAGCACATTTTTTTTTTGTTATCTTAGCTTTCCAGTGGTGGTCAACATGTTATTAGCCACTCTTAGCCAAATTTGTACCAAGTCTTTGAATACTAAAGCTTTGGATGGACAAATATAAAATTACAAACATTGTATGGTCAATGGAACAGTGTATTAAAATTAAAAAGCTTATTCACGAAGGCAAAGGAGGTCTAACGTTAGGTTTTTTCTCTCTATTTCCTGGTTACTGCGATAAGTTGTAGTTAATTTCAACAACGCACCACAAATATCACTAGGATATTACTGGCCCCTCTTGTCCGGTTAAGATGCAGGCAGTAACCCTGCGTCATTGTAATGTTTCCTATTATTCGTCTCATCGACCACTTTAAAGTTCCAGGGCTGTTACCCCTTCTTTGTCCTTTCTCTAGGTACAAATACAGCGTAATTTGAGGGGAAGTAGTGGGACCAGTAATTAAAAAATGCTAGAAACAAACCATGCTTTATTTGTTTACTGTACCTCAAAATTCATAATACCTCATAATAAAAATTCATGAGCAAACTGACAAAATAACAAATTCAACATAAACTTTGTTTCTGAGCAGCAAAATTCTGCATGTTTGGCAAGAACTACAAGAGACTGGTTCCGTTACTATTACCAGCCTATATGCGTACGAGGCAGTTTGCAGAGGGGATGTATGCTACCATAAAAAAGAAAAGACCTACTGCACTCATACTCACCGGGTTGATGTCACCTTAAACCAAGCCCAATGCACAAAGTAGTACCAGCAGCAGGTGACGTCATCCTGGCGAGCAAGGAATCACAAAAGCGAAGCTAATTCGCGACCTGAGTTTTCACCGTAGAAGCTTGTGGTCAGTACTGCATGGAGTGTATGACGAAGTCATGAACAGGACACCATTGTACTGCGGTGCGCATAGACCAGTTCACTAATAAGTTCAAATTTGTTTGCACATGCGCATAAATGCCATTTGGAAGGCAAAAACACTCGAGCGGCCCATTGAAAATGTACAGGGGGCACAAATTTCAACGTCATTTTCTCTCAGCTTCTGCATTTTTTTCACTTTTGTCTTCGGAAAACCCCTTAAAATCATTATAGCTATTACTTTCTGGTGTAAAAGGAATTTCGGAGAGCAAAACAGAAAAGAAATTCGTTCGATGGAGTCGTACAAGGGCGGAAAGAAAAACAGTTGAGTTCCGTTCAAGGGTGAGCTATAAAACAAATCGTGCGATACGTTAAGATGCTAACCACCATTCTCGGTCGACAACGTAAGTAGCGAAACAAAACCTAAACCAGTCGAAGCTACCTCACAATTCACCCTCCGTTCAGCCCACGATTCAGCGTTGTACGAATGGTGCATACTACTCTGACGTACAAAACTATTTAATCGCACCGATTCGGAAGGAACCCTGTTAATTTCTTTTGACGTCATGCGCTCTGGGAGAAAGCAAAGACTGTTTTTTTTTTTTTTTTTTTTTTTTTTTTTTTAATTTAGCGCTGCGTAAAATCCTTTTAGACCAGACAGTAATAGCTATAATGATTTTAGCGGGTTGTCCGAAGACGAAAGTGAAAAAGGTGCAGAAGCTGAGAGAAATGAGGTTGGAATTTGTGCCCTCTGTACATTTTCAGTGGGCTGTTCAAGTTTATTTGCCTCCGTGTTATTTATGCACAGGCGCACATAGTGAAGTGGTCCATTGTGGCTCTTCGAACAGAAAGAACATGGCACTGTACGCGTGCACGCAAAGAGTGTGTTGACGGCTCTTAAAAAACCCAATTGTTTAGCTATACCGATGAACTGAAAAATAGGGAAACTGGAGAATGGATAAAACTAAAATTGAGACAGCACTCACCAGAACATATTTGGATCTAGTTGCACATCTAGTATCAAACATCTTCCGGTTAGTACTGTTTACATTTTTATGTTTCCCCTATTAATAATATTACACCGCTGAACTGTGTGCACGCCGCGGTATGCGTGGTGGGAACAGTCGCTGCTTTTCACGCACAGAGAAAAGGTGGGGGGAGCATGCACGCGGTGGGCGCGGTGACGGCTGTTCACACCAACAAAATGTTGGGCGATAGTGAGCTTGGGCACACAACACATCATCGGCAGTGTATCCAGCTTTTGATGTTGGATTGTGTGTGTGTGTGGGGGGGGGGGAATTCAAAATCGAATGCAGTTTGGGGAAGCCTTACTCACTGTCCCGACATCCTTGGTTTTATTTGCTGGTGTTTTTCAGGGTTTCGGTGCTAATACTGATTACTTTGTCTGCTACTCACGTATAAGGTATTCCTTGTAGGCCCTAAAGCAAAAAAAAAAAAAAAAAAGACAAAACAAAAAAAATTCGTCGGGGGGGACTTGATTATTTGTAAACAAAATAATAAACGTTCATGAGTACAACGATAAGAATAATATTATGGGGTGAAAGCCTTGTGGAATAGAAAATTAATTTATTTATAAAATACCTGCATAAGTTCTCGTCGACTGATTCGTTGACTTTCAATATTTCCTCTTCTGTTAGAACCAGTCATGTGAAATAAAGTTCCTTAAACGGGTGTGCTATGATTGAAAAGAACGAATAACTTAATGACATGTGATCCATCAATCGGATGCAGGTGTGCTGCAGACAAAAATGGTGGACCTTGGATAAAAACGTATGCAAAAATGTGCGTGTTTGCTGTGGTTGGGGTGGCATTCTTAGGAATTTCAGCTTTTTCAGCGTCCTATTATTTTCTTCCTTCCTTCATTGTAATTTTTTCACTATTTTCTTAAGTTTCTTTGCTCTTTACCCCGAACGCTGCCATAGAAAAGGCTAGAAGATATTTTCTTAGCTTAACGATTTCCAAATCGGATCCCGACACAAAGCTCTTTAACCAGCCATCTTGTCCTGTGTGCTTATTCAGCGGCCCCGTCGCCCCTCATCCCCTCGTCACATCAGCGCTTAGAGTTTTACCGTTCCACTTATCCATCCCTTTTCACTGTTCCCGTGTATCGTCTGTACTCGCTAAAAACAGAAGGGGGAATAAGAGGCAATCCATCCCCTAGTTTGCCTTTGTTCTTTCTTTTTAGGCTGACAGACGGTTAAACAAACGAACCACTAAGTGGTGGCAGATTCAACACGTTCATGATCAACCCAGTTCTTCTGCCATCTACGACTAAGCTTGAAGTCCCGCATTATCCGTCGCGATTGGTGCAACCGCATAATTTGCAGGTTTTTCTCCCTTTGAAATATTTACCCCCGGAGCAAATACAGTTAGTCTTTGAGTCACATTTCTGAAACAGGCAGGGGAAGATGTGCTGATTTTTTAGAATTTTTATTTATTTATTTATTTTTGGTTTTTTGTTTAGGCAATGGCCGAATTGTAGCATGATTAGGCTTTGATTATTCCGGTCACGAGCTGGGGAGCTTTTCGGTTGGTGGTCAAGTTGTTGCATGATCGCTCTTTGACTGGCAAACCAGTCATTAAAGTCATTAATCACACGGCCACAATAGCAGAAGAAGATTGATTGCATCAGAGAGTGCTCTCCAGTACAAAATACACGAAGTAGTATTTGGAAGATGAAAAAGTGAAAAAAAATAAAAACACTCCTCAATTGCTTGAGACATTTAGCGTCATTAATGAGAGAGATTAGGTAAAGGAAAAGTTAGAGTTTAATAACTTAGCTGCTGCATCAATCAGTAGATTAGATCTCGTTTAGGGAGTCCGAAAAAATGTGTAGCTGATGCAAAACTGGTTTTTCGTTATGGGGCGTCATTAACCAAAATGAAATTATACGACAATGAACAAAAACCCCCCGATCATTTCTCTCACTTTTGTTACAAAACAGGGATAATTTTGATCCACGGAATGAAATCGATTAAATACATTTTTTGGTATGATGCATGATAGAAAAGTACTGGATATTTCCCCTGACAGAAACACCAGTTTCTTGAAACTGGCTAGATTATGAACGTATATTTGAATCCTATCGTTTTTTTAGAGTGAAACAAGAAATTACTAATTGAAACAATATAATTGCTGAATTGATTAAATAAGAAGAGTTTGATACCAAGGCTTATAATTACTTTAATATATTACGTCATTCAATGCCAATATTATTATTGTTGTCTCTGGAGAATAGTTTAATTAGTCAGATCTCTGTTAATATACACAGGTTTTGAAAGATAACAATTGCAAAACTCATATTTAGGAAAATCTTTGCTTAAATAGCCCGTAATCTTAATCATCGCAATTTCAAATAGATAAGCCCACTATTTCGCAGAATTTATTTCACAAAAAAACCTTTAAAAATAAAATTCTTACTCAAAAGTATTTTCTCTACAAATACTAGTCAGAAGTAAAAAACGCAGTAAGACATATTATGTCGTTTGCTATGCAGTATTACCCAGAAGGGAATACACACCAAGAACCTTGTTTCAGCTTTTAAATCAAAAGCAAAATATTAAATTCACAATTATCAGCATAATGGATCTCTCAGTTCTGTTGGTTTAAGGTGAATTTAACCGTGTCAAAACCGATATAGGAGGCAAAGGGGCGCTTGCCCCATGGAAAAAAATACAAATAAAGAGGAAAAGACGAGACAACGAAAGGAGAAAAGGAGATTGATATAAAAAAATTGTGTAAAAATACCTTAGATTTGAATCCTGTTTACAATGGATGTCACTTTGATATTGCTGAAAACTATGCCCCCGGTCAAAGCTTTGCACTCTTTTTGGTCATGCCCCTGTTGACAGGTATGAATAGGCTGAAGAGATTTGTTTTTCGCTGACGAAACCAAAAAGCCAATTGGTCATTTTTTTGTTTATGCAATAGAACATCTATTTGTAACGAAGTTTATCAGTGGGAGGAAATAGTATGTACACGTACAGGTTAATCACTTTACGCCAAGTTAAATGCTGTTAGTTTCATGAATAATGTCAAAATATTAATTCTAGTTTTTTGA